>NC_077223.1:49041371-49341371 GCF_024763615.1 Phlebotomus papatasi
ATGTCTTAAAAAATTTCCCATTTTTCACACGAAAAATCTAATTCACAAGGCAAATCTCACTTCAGGTCAAATGTACAAATCATCAGTAACGTGAATCAACACAATATTCAATGAATATTCAATAATATCACTCAAAAACAGCGAACAAACTTTGTTAGTACTTCACCAAAACTAAATAAGACTGAAGTAAGCCACGAAGTTCTGTCATATTTCTCGTAAGCAATTGCTCACACTGAATTTTCAACAAAGCAATTTCAACTCAAATCATATTCAAATTTTAACGTATTTAGTGTTAAAATATTCCAAAAAGAACAAATATTTAGATAGAATTCATTATTCATCAAATATTGGAATAAAAATCCATCATTTTAATCAATTTATTTTTAGTGTCCAATGTTATCCTCAAAGTGTCCAAAATAAGAAACTGGACAAAATTAGAAGCATTTCCCCTAAGTGAACAACCTTGTAAAAATTCAAAATGAAAAATACGTTATAATTCAAAAATAAATTCCTTCAACAGCCACTGAAGAAGACACGATAGATGTCGAAAGCTCTGGTACATTGTGTGTTTTTATTTTGGATTGCACCCAATACACCGACGCTCACCGGAAGGACATTCATGTCCTAAAAATACGGGTAAATATAAAAGGATCAAATTGATCCTTTTATAATTAAATACTTTGAATCAAATTTCAAACTTTGAATGTACATTTTTCATAATAAAACATGTTAATTTGATCCATTCTTTGCAAAAGGACCAAATTTGGATCAATTTGATTCTTTAATTTTTACCAGCAGTGTGACGTGGAATTTGCTGTCTCGAAATATTTTTTTCTATAAAAATGTAATGCATTTAAAATATTGCACAGATTTTGAATTAAATTAAATTTTTGTCATGGTAAAAAAATTAAAGAAAATATGCCTTTTTGTTTTCAAGACCCACGTAACACCTTTACTGTATTTTTCATTATAATTTTAATATGAGAGAACAGGAAAGTTTTTATTAATTGATATTTGCTTGAAATCTTAAGAAAAACATTATGTTTAATTAGGACAGTAGAAATAAGATTTAATTGAGATGGTTATATCATTAAGAAGCCAAATTAATTCATCATATTTACGTGTGAAGGTTAAAATCTGAAAACTCCCAGAGCAGTCACAAAAAAAACCCAAATTTCCAAGATAATGCAGTGAATAGGAATTGCAGTTGAGCTTTCCAAAAGAAATTCCACCAACGTGTTACTGGGTCGATAGTGTGAGAATAAATTAAAATGCAGGCAGCGTTTCATTCGTTTGTTGAATAGCGTATTTGACAAAACTGAAAATTCATTGTTGTTACTGGATGGTTTGGTTTGGCATCAGACAGAAATTTCCAGCTAACCCCCAGACATCCCAAAAATCGGTATACGGGCAAAAACCCAACATAGCTCCGGAGTCGCCATCCAAAAAGTACATAAGCAAAGAGGGAAAGCGACTCACGCGAATGTGGAGAAAAATGTAGAAAACACATAACCGAGGGTGGTTCTTTGACTTCTGATGGGGTATGAGTGGATGCCTGTGAAACACCAAAATGACATGAAGCAGCAACAATTTGTTTGGGGATCGGTAAAAATAGAGCCGGGAAGTTAAACGAACCGTTAAGATTTTTGTCAACTGCTCGTTACGCTTTATGGCTTATTTATTTATCAAATTTCATTGGGTGGCACTTTTCATCCCCACCCAACGATCGCCCCCACAGACAACACATTCTATATACATTCCAATATGAGTCTTCTGCCAATTTCTATTTCTCTTGTTAGCCATACACTTATCCTGAGTATTCTGAAATATTTTCAAAAATGGTGCACTGAAAACTTCAATTCTTCAAAAACGTTTTTGTTCTTAGGATATCCTATTTGGCTATTTTTCTGGAAATTTTTGTTTTTACAAAGTTCTACAGAGTTAGATAATACAGTATTGCGAAAGTCAACTGTAGAACTGCTATTCATGTTGTTCTGGAAAGAGTCCAGAATTACTCTTTTCAGAGAGAGAGAGAGTATGAGGAGAATTCCTGAAATATTCCCTATTGTTAGCATGTTGTTGGTTATGTGGTTATGTGCATTTCGGATGCCGCATCATCATCCACCTGACACCTAAGCTCTCGATCTCGCAATTTACTCATCCAAAACGCAAAATATGCCTCGTTTTAACTGAATTTACGCACACACTTTTGTTGAAAATTTCTGGCACAACATTGTGTGCGGGACTATTTGCGTTAGGAAATCGGGTGAATTTCGCATAAATAATCCATACGCACCAATTCCGTCGCGCCAGCAAGTACCCGAGAATGGTTTTACGGGATAGAGGAAAACGGGGTAATATTGATAACAAGCTGTGAGAAATGGAATTCTTTTAAAAAAAAATGTTTTAAGGAGGGTTGGTGTACAGAAAACTCTTTCAAAAAATGTGTTACTAACAATTCCTGAAGATATACGAAACTTGTTATTTACTTATTTAGGTGACTGCAACGTCCTTTTAAGCGACCGGGCTTCTCCCACTAAACCTGCTTCAGTCCTGGCTAGAAGTAAGACTAAATTTATGCGGTCTCCAGATTTCTCCCATTCAGTTCCTGAAGGTCTCAAATTTCTAAACAGCAAACAATATTATATTACAGGGATTTTAAAACATCATATTGATCAATTGCCCTGAATATACCATACCATACTGAATGATTCTTTTCCAAAGTTTTGTAGGATGGAAAGTTAGAACAGTTATAATCCATAAATCTTAGGTCTGAAGAGCTTATTTAGTTATCTCCGGCATATCTTTTAGGTCAAACAAATTTCATGAAATCAAAATTCATATAAAGGAAAGGCTCATAATTTTGTCCAGTTTCTTATTTTGGACACTTTGAGGATAAAATTGGACAATAAAACTAAATTGATTAAAATGATGGATTTTTATTCCAATATTTGATGAATAATGAATTTTATCTAAATATTTGTTCTTTTTGGAATATTTTAACACTAAATACGTTAAATTTTGAATATGATTTGAGTTGAAATTGCTTTGTTGAAAATTCAGTGTGAGCAATTGCTTACGAGAAATATGACAGAACTTCATGTTTACTTCAGTCTTATTTAGCTGTAGTGAAGTACTAACAATGTTTCTTCGCTTTTTTTGAGTGATATTATTGAATATTCATTGAATATTATGTTGATTCACGTTAGTGGTGATTTGTACATTTGACCTGAAGTGAGATTTGTCTTGTGAATTAGATTTTTCATGTGAAAAATAGGAAATTTTTAAGACATTTACCAGTGAGGTGATACTACTTATTTTGGACAGGTGTTTTTCTCACGAAATTTCGTGAAGTTTTAGCTTTTGTGATGACTAGGTTGGACAAATGCCTGGTGAAACAAAGGAACATCATCTCTACGAAAGAGATGTAGCGAGAAAAGCCCTGAAAGGCTCCCAGAAACGCCAGAGAATGAACGAATCCGCACGTACTTGGAGTATCGAAGTCAACTCACTTTAATGAAGTTTCCGGGCTTCTTGTGACATTTTACGTTTCTCTTACATGAACAGGAAGAGAACTTGGTAAGATTGGTTCATGAAATGAAGAACAATGGGTATCCTATTGAGGCGGATTAGCTGTCCAAATTTACAGCCAAGTTGTCCAAATTAATAACCAAGTTGTCCAAAATAAGAGCCAAATTCACCTCTACATATCAATTCATTTTTACACGTATTAAAACTAAAAATGTGAAAACAGTGTCACATTAAGCCTAATTAGATAGAAAGAACATGAAAATAGCTGTCACCAGAGACACACATACTGTCACTAACTCAGTCGTTTGTTAGGAAAATTGTCACTTGGAAAATGCCCAAACAAAAATTAACAAAAATGGCAAAGCGTTCAAGGCTTTGCTAAGTGCTCGAACTCGTGACTTTATATCTCAAAAATGCTAGTGCATCATTCACCGTTTACCAATTCCAAAACGGTTTAAAGTAATACGTAAATTACCCAATAGATCACCGAAAATATATAGCTTAAAATAATAAAATAAATTTATAAAAATAGTTAAAGGTTCATAATCCGTCCAGAATCGATTGAATCCGGTATAGCATTGGCAGAAATTTCAAGATCTTACTCCTTATATTTTGGTTCAGAATGAATTTTTGGTTCAGAGTGAATCCGATATGATCATCCTCTGACATTCGATCGATTTAACCTTTAGCTAAAACCGCTAAAACTGCTTATTTTGAACCACTTGGAATACGAAATTCGAACACTTATTTTTATCGAAAAACGCAGATTATTTTATTGGATGCCCTAAATAAATTTCAACATTTTGACAAAAGTGTCAATAGGAGTTCCCTGTCGAAGAGGTGTTCCTTCGACCCTAGTTCTCTAATATAGTTTTTTAATAAATCTTTCTTTAAAATTTTGATTTTAATCCTACAAAGAAAATTAAAATTTTTATTTTCGAGATAATTTAACAAATTCAAGAACCATTCCGAATAGAATAATGAAGCCGACATTGAAATAAGAAAATTTTCTATGAATAGAAAATTACAGTTACTTATCACGTAGTACATAAATCAAATTCTTGAATCACAGGTCATACTAAGGTTAAATTTGTATTCAGATAAACCTTACTGTCCCCTATTCCAAAAAGGTTTGGGGATGATGTGTGATTTACGAGTCATTATTGCATTTTTGTTAAACATCCCGTCTGTGTATTGGACACAAGGGGGATGGACAGTATGACTATTTTCACTGATTTACGGCTTATTTTATCATGTGTGATCCATTCATTTAGACTCCAATCCCTCAATTTCAAAAATCACATTGTTTTACCCATATTTGATTGAATCTACCACGAATTAAATACGATTGCTGTAGGAAAATTGTGAAAGAATTGATGTGGAAAATATCATCAATTTGCAAATATCAGGGGATATTCACTCACATAGCAATTCTTATCGATATCTCACTTCCTTTTTTGTTTTTCACTCTTTGGTGTGTGCGTGTGTGTCACATAAAAAATCAACTGGTTTTTATTGATTTTCTCCCATTTTGGTCACAGGAGACTCCCATTCTTTCTGTTTGAATATTGTATTCTTTTTTTTTTGAAAATTCTTTTGTGACTTTTGCAAAAGCGAAAGTCAATTGCGAACGAGTTGTAAAATTGTTATATTTGCTTTGTATAGGGTCGTATTATGGAAGTATGCAATACAGAAATGTGTAATATTTTTTTTGCGGGAAATGAAGAACAGCGAGAAGGATACATTCTCAAATTGACACCCTAAACACGCACCACCCACAAACGTGGAAGATTTCATTTCAACAATTCTCAAACACCGTAAGGACTCGGAGTTGTATACACAAGAATAGAATAGAAACAATACAGAACTCATTTTAGAACATTTTCCTGAGTATTTTGTGTGGTCTATGATGCGCAATATTTCAAATGAAATCGATTATTTTGCAAACACCATCCTCCCTAAAAACAGCCTTGATGGCATCGCAATCTCTAACCATTCTCATAGGACGGGAATGTAACGAGACATCTCCAGCATAATTCTCTAGTTGATGTCTGTAAAAGGGGGCACTTTCTATGCGAAGCAGCATCTGAAATTGCCTCATGTTGAAGTACGGAAGTTTATGTAGGCCGCAATAAACTCAATTAGCTAATTTATTTTGCTTTTATCCAATTCTCATTTCAAATAATCCATACACAAACAAAAATGTTGTTCAATATTGTTCAAATAGACGCACACCAGCACAATTTCCTTGACATTTCTGCACTGAGAAAAAATGAAAAAGAAGAACGAATTAAGTCAAGTTGAACTAGATTAGATTTCGGTTTATTTTCAGTTTCATTTCAGTTTCAGCAAAATGTAACTGTTGAATCTATAGTGAAATGAAAAAAAGTGTATTTAAAAAATGGTGCACTGTGTACTGAAAATAAGCAAATAAATCTAAAGGGGTGGCAAAGCGTCCCATAGGCTTTGCGAAGTTCTCGAACTCGTGACTTAGATGCTAAAACTCAAAAGTACTTTCGCATTATTTACCGTCTACCGGTTCTCAACTGATTTTTGAACCGATGCACAAATCACTTAGAAGATCCCACAAAAATAGTTTTAATTCAAAAATTACTTATCGGTTCATAACCAATTTATTGCCGGTTCATAACCGATTTGAACCGATTTATCAATTACTCCAAATATTGCCTAAAATAACTTAGGAGTAATATAATTGAATTTCAGATAAAAATGAATTATCGGTTGTAAAACAGTTCATTACTGATTCATAACGGATTAAATCGATTCAGACTTATCAGGAAGTCCAAAACCTTTTCAACGAGCCCAAACATGATACCAATCGGTTGAGAAATACATTCTATAGAGCCTTTTTAACCCTTGATCTTGAAAACCGTTATTAAAAATGATTCAACAGTACTTTTGTGTATGGGCGAAAGCCCTCCTAGGTAATCTCTAAAATAATATCCAAAAGGACGAAGAAAATGAGAGGCATGTTAAGGGTCCCAGGGTCAACTTATAAGAGGGGTCTCCCAAAGGTCCCAAGTTTCTATCTTTAACCGTTTGGGCTCTAATCGTAGTAACGGCTGACCTAAACGCACAGACGGGCTAAGTGACTAGCTAACTGTCACGCATCATTTCTCAGGAATCGTCTAAGACGTGGAGATATGTTGAGTAGAGTGGTCCCGAGGGGTGAAAGGTGAATATTTTGAGGGATGAAAAAAATCGAGGGAACTGTTCTCTCTGTAGAGTTCGAGCAGTAAAAAGATATTATAGACCAATAATTCGGCACCATCGTGAATTGTGTCACAATTTTGTTGAAAAAAAATATTTTTAAGGTTTAGTTAGGTGATAAAAAATGCTTAATTATTTATGAACCACACTAAGAAAAACGCTATAGAGTTGAAGCAACTCTATCGCCGAGTTGAATTAACTGGAATGATATCGATGAAATTGTTACACTATTTTGTTGTAAAATGCGATGAATTATTTCAACGCATATCTGCTACTTATTACTCTTTTTCGATGTAAAATTTCATATCGACTGAAGTATATGATTAATCGTTTTCGATTTAAGAATATACCTCAGTCAAGATGATTGACTAACAGTTTTCATAAATACGTGTGCAGTGCATCATATACGAATATCATGTAACATGCGATCTCGAGATCAAGAATAAAATTAATAAAAGAAATGATAAAATAAAAGAAAACGAAAAATAAACATAAAGTAACAAAATGTATCCATTCAGCGATTTTAAAGAGTTATTTTAACTCTTAAAACGAGTTATTTTAACTATTAAAAATAGTTAGTATTATAACTGTTTTTTTTATATATAAATTTTAAGGAAAAAAAGAGTTAAAATTATTCCAAATATTACACCCAAATAGAAGTAGAATTAACTCTAAAAAGCAACGAAAAAAGAGTTAATTTAACATCAATTCGAGTAGGTTTTACTCGTTTTTTCTAAATAAATGTTCTTCTTATGTAAGTTAATCTCTCCAAGTTGAAAATGTTGAAATTTGAAAAAAAAAAACTGCCCCTGAAGAATCAATTTAAGTAATAGTCGAGCGGTAACAGACGTTGTGTAGAATTTTAAAAACTCGGGAGATAAACTCCTTCCGGGTGCGTCAGTGGTGTTTCTCTTTTCAGGGACACGAGCAACACAAGATTCTTTGCGAGGGCGCTTCAGTGCGCCCTCCTCAGTGGTCAAATTTTGATATTGTCTCTGAAAATTGTCACAACTACCTCCACTACTTCTAATGATGGTACACAGGGAATTTTGGGATTTCTCTGCGGGAGCACTGCACTGGACATTGGTCAGGGGCCAATAAATTAGCCTGTGTACGCTCATTAGGAGTAGTGGAGGTTTGAGACAACTTTCAGAGACAATATCACTTTTTGACAACTCACTGAGGAATGCGCACTGCAGCGCAGAAAGTTTTGGCAAAGAATCTTGTGTGTTTTTCTTGTCCCTAAAATGAGAAACACCGCTAACGCACCCGGAAGCAGGTTATCTCCCTGAGTCTTTAAAATTTTACAATTGAAGTAATTTCTCCCAAATAGTGTTAAAACCGCAAAATTTTACAAAAATCAGTCTATGGGGTTGGTATTCAATCTCTGCTTCAGAAGCTTTCTATATGCTCTCAGTGTATTTACAAAAAATTTTGCAAAATTAAGTGGAACGCGTTCTAATTAACTTGAAACCAAAAAAAATGTAAATTCCAACTAATATTGAATCAACCAGGGGGATGACATTAGCTCTGAAAAATGCGACCAGTATTGGTATAAATTTTTCCTGTTTTCGTACACATTTCGCGAGATATCTCCGAAACTACGTAGGTTGCCATTTTGGGGTTTTCGGTTGTCCATTCCATATTAAATTGGCTTTTATTTTGTATTTGTATTTTTTGCTAATTCATTCCACAAAGACAGAAAATATCGAATAAACTTCAAAGTTTCTTCGGCACGCTACAAACACATGGGAAACATAGGAAACGTCATGCACCTGGAATCAACCATACAAAATAAAAGCATAGGCATTATAATGGGAAGGAACCTAAAGTTAAATCCCTTGATGTTTTGGTTTGAGAATTTACTTACAGTTTCCCTGAGTATTTTCTCTGTGTACGAAACAAAAATAGTTCGTTTTTAAAAAAGAAAAGTTGTTGTTTTTTTTAAGAAAAATGCAAAAAGAAACCAGTATATTCTTTGTCTCAGTGCACGTTTCTGCTCCTTGTTGAATTTTCCACCCTCCCTAAGAAATATCTGCCTTAACTAACGGTGGGTTGGATGAAAAATGTAGGAGAGTTTGCGATGATGATGAAGAAAGCAGCTAAACTACGACGACGCCAAAGTATAACTTGGCTGGATAAATACGACATTGTTGACTTGTTGAATTTATGTTTCCGGGAGAGGTTATTATTTAACTTTATGTCAGCTTCTGCTTGCATTCTTCATATTATGTTTCTCTCATCTATATAAATCCTTAGGGGTGGTCTCAATGACTGATAGGAAAAAAATCTTCATGTGCATCTCAAGACTTTCACTCAATTTCCAGAGTTTTCTTTTGGTCACTTTGTCTTATCCAATTGCTTAACACAACCACCTATCTCTTGTTTTTCTTTATTGAATCAATGCTTTTGGAGCCAGTGAGATTTGTTCATTGATGATGTTTGCGAATCTAGGACGGTGGCAGAAAAATAGGAGAACACCCTAAAGCACAAAAACAAATATTTTCGCAGCTTTTTCCCACCCATTTATGTTTTTTTTTTTTTGATATTTTATATCATCCCCTAAGTTCGTCGTTCGACGTATTCCACAATGTTATTGTGGTATATTTTCTTGTTATCTGTCGCACGTGGGATATTTAGTGACTTTTTCCGTTAGAAAACTCTTCCAATAATTTTGCCTGGAGGAGATTGTGAAAAATAAGATTTTTTCCTGAAAAATAGTTTCTTATTCTCGTTCACAATTTCGTTAGAAATCTATTTATCTAAAAAAAATATTTGATGAAAGATTGTCTACTATATATATATATATATATATCATATTCTTGGACACAAAGTGAATTCGATTTTATAAAATTGAAATGTTCTGATTTTATGCTTGAACTCTGAAAATGACGCATACAATCTCCAGCAATCTCTTGATTTTTTGACTCCTCAAAATTTCCAATTTTCACTCCTCGGGGACAACTTTTTACAATATATGAATCATGCAATTTTTGTCTTTCTGTTCGGTTTGCATCAGGCGTATATATGTATATGCGTAAATATTCGAAAATGCTATTGAATTTCTGAAAACGATTTTTCAGGGACAAGAGTAAAAAAAAACTCTCTCTAGGGTAATTTGTCTAAAGCGAGACAGTTTGGAAAGTTGGACAAAACAGTGTGGAATGTGAGACACCTCCTTAAAAACTTGATAATAAATCAATTAAATATTTCAATTTTCGATAAAAAGATTATTAAACGTAATTTTGTTATAATTTGAGAAGTTAAAAATTCAAAAGTCGTTATTAAACAATCAAAGGGTGACTTGCAAGAAGAATTTAAGTTCTTGGTACCACTTTGCCTATTTTCCTACAGTCACGTGCTGTGGACTTTCTTTGCCGTCTTCTTTAAAGTCGTCAGTCTGTTTATCTGACGGAGTTCCTAGTGTCGGGTCCTTCTGTTAGGATATCATGCCTCGCCGTGTCGAAATCGGGGAGTCGCATTCTTCATATTTTCCTCTTTGTTGAGGGAGTTATTCTCTGGAATAAACTTCCCAGAGAAGAGAAACGGCGGCTTATCCAAACCTTTTTGGCGCCGTAGTCTTGTTTTCTTAATTTGATTTTTTTGTTTTCTGGTCAGGAAGATTTTTTTTGTTAATTATACAGATGGCTTATACAACCTGAGAAGGAGTTTTGGACCGTTTTACTCTGGAGTAGGTTGGTCACCAACACTTAGACGCCGGTGGGCGCAAAAGAATGCTTCCTGACCACATTTATTTGTTTATTATTTATATATATCTCTGTAATTAATCTTTTTTTTGTGTATTAGGCTTTCAAGAGTGCAAGCTCAAAAGCAATTTATTGAATAAATTGAAAATTGAAATTTAAAAAAATGTATTGCATGCGTGATATTCATAACCTTGACACAGTATTTGTCATTTTCTCTGTTTCTTATGGAAGTTGCTAGGAAAATATCAAAGTGTTTTGTTTGATTTTTCGGCATAATTTGTGAAATATTATTAAGTCCGTAGTGAAAATCGAAGGACATACATTTATTTAAAAGATGAATAAAAAATATTTGTGAAATGTTACATTTAAAAAAGATAGAAAAGTGATTTAATTTCGTGTTGCTTTCAAAACCAGTTTTATGAAATCTTGGACAAGTTGATTTTGTGAATGAATTTGGTGGTTTTGTGCAGTGAAATCATATTAACAAGGACAACAAAGATCCTTAAGTACCCGGAGAAATAGTTGCAACAGCAGTTAGCAGCTGATTAGGAGAAAATCTCCTGGAAAAGGCTGCAAGGATTTCCAGATTCCGAAGACCACTTTTTCTGATAGAGTGGGTAGTAAATATCGCAAAAACACCTGGAGAAAGACAAAGAGGATCCTCTACAGAACTCCCAAAACAAGTGGAAAAGGACCTGAGTGGATTGGGTATTGAAATATGCTAAAAAGTTGCATCCGCTTTAAAACTATAACTGCTGGACAGTGCGAGGCGTCTGTGAAATTTACAGAACCTCTTTTTGGTTGGACGTCCAGGAAGTTCTTGGTAATGAGCGTTCCTCATCTGTTACCCGGACATAAAGGAGGGATTAGCATAACCATCCAATGTGCAAGTATACGCAGAAAACCCTCAACATTTGATTTTCAACATATTTCGTATAATATTTTGTCATTAATATCACTATGTCCAACTTTCCAAAAAGTTTTGTCCCGATTTCCAAAATATTGTCCATCTTTTCAAAATGTGTTGTTTTTTAAATTGATGGAATATTCCAATTAATTGGTTGAAGAAATATTTGTTAAAAACTGTTAAGATTCTGTTAGAATATTTCACAAGCAATCTCATGTTGCAGAAAAAATGAAAAAAAAATATTTAATCGGTTTAAAAATGCATTTGAAATTGAACTTTTTCTTAAGTGTCACCCTTTCCACAATTCACCCTAGAAAACCTTTAGCTCAATATAGAGCCAAGTGTGGATTTGTTAGAAATATTTTAAAATTCATTGTAAGTCTGAAACTCATAAACCGAAATATAATATTGTAAAAAAATCTATTTTATAACACTACCCAAATAGAGGGAGGTGGGGCTACTTTGAGCTGTGGGGCTACATTGAAATATGATTTTTCGTCTATTTCTATAAATGAACTTGGTCTTTTCAAGTATTTTATATAGATTCACAATTGTTTTATCTATCCAAATTACATCATATTAAAATCCAGTTTCTTTTAGAAATATGCGAAAAAATCGTATAACAATGTAACCCCACCTCCCCTACTATTTTCGACAATATTTTGAGTGATTTACAACTCTATTCAAATTGTTTGTGAATTGGTAAAGAACCAAAATCCAGAGAGAAAAAAATTTACAAAGTTGATGAATTGATGACCATGATGCTTTCACTCATATCCTCGTTCAATAAACTTTGTTAAAGTAAATTTATTTGAAACTACTTGTGATGTATAAAATATGTACAAACACATTATCTAACTATCATCCAATGATTGAGGATCTCGATGGCGCAATAGGCAAGATCACTGGATCTAGGGCGGATGAGATCTCTGACTCGACTCTCACAGTTCTTGGTTGTGAGTTCGAGTTCCGCCCGGTGCAAACAACTGAATGTTTAGAAAAAGACACTTTCACTGTGATATAACGTAATAAAAATGCACCGCCTCTGCCCAAAAAACTCCGGGGCAACGGAAAAAGCATCCACATCACGGGGAAGCCGCTCCTGGGCGGTCTACAATGGACTTAGCACATTCTTCCAACACGAGATGTACGACTTTGAAGCATGATTTCATTGTAAAAAAATCTATCTCTATACGATTAAATAATCCAAACGATTTATAAATATGTGCTCTTTCTGAATTTAAGCCATTTATTGCCCTTAGCGTCGAGTATTTTTCTACCACCTCACTCTTAAATTGTGAATTTTCCAAATAGGGTTACTGTCACATGTCGTTTTTCTATATATGTGGACAAAATAAGGAGGGTAAAAAGAGAAGGTGGCTATAATGACAGAAATAACACTAAAATGAATGACTTTAATTTATCGCATCTCGCAATGTCAGTCATCCGGAAATGATCTCCGGTTACTTTTCAGGACCCTCTAGAAATCTCCAAGAGTGTACAGTCAGTGGGTTTGGCTATTAACATATATAGGGAGACCTCGATTAGGTTCTCCAACAAGTTTATTATATTAGAATTACAGAGTGGAATGGTATGAGGTTGTGTTTTGTGAATTGGAAAAGCCACTCCGGCGTGCGGACACACTCCAAGAGACATCAACATTTTGGGAGTATGGTGTAGGATTAATTCATGTAATTGTTGCCATTTTACAACTCTTACTCATCCTCCAACTTTTCCCATTTCCAAATGTTATAGGTAGAAAATGCGAAGCTGTGACACCCCTTTCCACTTGACATTGCTTGATTTCCATCTCGAGCGTGTGTTCCCCTTTCAATTTGGCGCGCTTAGGGAAATCTTATCAGTTGTCTCAAAATATCATTCAATTCACCATGCGACTATGATATCACCCAAAGAGATGTATCTCGTATACCCATTTGTACCCTTTACAGGGGAAATATATCCCATCATCCAAAGATTTGAATATTGGAGTGTCACTCCTAACAGCTTCAAATATACCCGATGAAGTGATTAATTTTATTTCTCAGAGGACAGAGAAACTTTGACTATAACTTTGAAGTCATTCACCTGGTGCGACGAAGATAATTCTTGGAATAAGAAAAACTTCCTGATAAACCTAAATGACCTTGTTCAGATGAAATTGTTATTTCGGAATACAGAAAAGTATTATGGAACTAAAATTCAGTTTATGAATAAATAGTGTAAGTGTACCAAATTTCGGCATAGTTGCATGCAAGCGCTACAGTCTTAAGTTTGAAATGTAATATTTTCAATACAAATTAATTTTTTTAAACTTATTTTTAAAGAGTGTTTTTTGGAATCTTGTAGATAGTTTTTAGTATTTGTTTTCTCTAAAATCATTCTTAAAACATTATAAAATTGATAAAAATATAGACATAGCTTGGGTAATATTTCGTCCACCTTGATTCTCATAGTCCCTTGCTCTTCCGGAATTATTCCAAAGTCTTTTCACATAACCTCGTCTCGTTCGTCAATGCGACATTTAATGTTTTTTTTACATTTTGTAATCTCCAAGGTATGCAAAAAGTTAAAATTCTTGGAAATTTGGAGAACAAAAAAAGTGACCGAAATTGCATGCTGGCCGAAATTTTGTACAGTTATCCTACAATTTTTGCTCTTGATTTTTTTTTTATTTTAATCGGTAAACTCGAACCCATGACGTGGCTTCGATGCTATGCCTCAAAAGTACTTTCGCATCATTTACCGCTTACCGATTCACAACCAATATGAATCGTTTCATAACTCACTCAAAAGATCGTCCAAAATAGCTGAGGTATAATACATTGATTTTCGGACAAAAATTACTAATCGGTTCATAACCGAATGAAATCGGTTCAGATTTATCAGAAATTCCAAGATACTTGAGAGTTTTCAGCGTTTTGAGTGTCATCGTTTTATACAATACTCTAAGTATAAAATAAAGGGCCACATATCTAAATTAAAAATACTATTATACATACACAGTATGAGTAGTAGTATATGTATGAGCTGTAAAAAGTTGTCATTCGAAACAATACTTATTCGGTTCAACGGCCTTGCAATACAATAGTATTGGCGACTTTAGTGGCCGAAAAGACTTATTTCTCTCTACTTCTGAAAGCAATAGCAAAGGTTGTCCAAAATTAAACCATTTAGGGGAAAGCGCGCCACCTTCGGCCGATTTATGTTTTGATCAATTCATTTTTTAAATGTGTTTTAAATGAATTTGGCTCATTATAATATTAAATTTTAATAGCTAGTTTAATGCCTCAAGTTTTCAGAAAAAAGCTCTGGGAGAAATCCATAAGGAACATAGAGAAAAAATTGAATTGTCCGAAGCTTGAGTTGTCCGAACGTAGCGCACTTTCCCCTAAGGAAATGCTTATTTTTGATATTATGCAGTTGAACAGTCCTATCCTAAGAGAGTGCGGATGCTAAGTTACCTAAATTTCACTAAAAGTTGCTATATGTTATAGTTTTAACATTTGGCTAAATCCTTGAAATGAACCGATATCTGTAATTTTTCGAAACTCCTCTATACCTAATAATACTCGTACATTAGAACAATAGGTTACCATACCAAGCAATAATTTCCGACAATTTATGACTTAATCAGCTTACTAAAATGGCAAAAACTGATGTAAACAAGTGGAAATGGACAGAAATCATTCTATATGGTGTTTCGTGAATGTTCTCTACTTTCCGTCATCCCTCAAAACATCTCATGAGAGGGGACTTTGTCGTGGGCAAAGTGAGTTATTCTTTATTGTATTGGGGAGCTTGAGGGATATATTCTCTGAAAAAGCCATTTACGCCACTGATCGAATTTCGATCCTCCTCTGTCACACCCGAGACTTTTTCCTCAGTGGCACTCTGATTGCTGAGAATTGATGGACGCTTGTGGAAAGTCGTCCCATTCCCCATCCCATATCAATCCAAAAGCACCAAAAGAAAGTGGAACTGATCGGCACATTAAAAAGCACCCTTGGCAACATATGCATGGAATATTTCTTATGGACGCATCATCCGCTAAGACGCACTGAGCAGGGTTGAGTGGGAAAAAATGAGATGAGATTTATTTGAAAAAACTCTTTATGATTACGATGATAAATTGTTCCATTTTTCTATATCAACAACATGCAAATTTTCAACATTTTTCATATCTGTCACATACACAGAGAGGCCACCCCTCAACACGCACTCCACTGTGGATATTTCTAGCCACATTATTTTGGGGTGTAGGCTGTACATATACAAGAATGGTCTGGATGGGGAGGTGTGAAAAAAAATCCAATTCACAGAAAAATTGTGCAAAAATAAATCGTAGCAAATAGCAGAAACAGCATTTCCATGAAACATCAATGATAGATTCGTTTTGCGGCCGGATGATGAAAAAATATTATTCATTTAACAATTGGAGATATAATGCACAAAAGTAAGGGAAAAACGAAGAATTCCATCAAGTATACATCTATGAAAAAAAAATCTAATTATCGGAAATACATACACTTAATTTACTATACTCAGAACTACGGAATTTCATGAAAGCAATATCAAAATAAGGGGTAGTAATGCGTCCCATGCTTTGCGATATGCTTAAACTCGTGACTTTGATGCTTTACCTTAAAAATAGTCTACTCAAGTATTTTGCTAATTAATTAGTTAAAAAATACTAATAGGTTTATAACCGGTATATTACCGGTTCATAATCGATTAGAATCTATTCATAATTGTGAGAAATTCCAAGAAATTTTCAAAGAGCCCGAACATGTATTCGTTCGGTTGACAAATACCCTCACTAGACCCTTTTTAAAAACCGTTATAAGAATTATTCAACAATATTGTGGTATATCAATGAAATGTCCGCCTACACAACTTTTAAAACATCCAAAAATGAAAAAAAAACGAACGCCTCGTTTTCAAACAATCTCAAAAAACAGGTTTTTGGCCAGGTTGAGGAAGGGTGCGATAAAAATTAAGAGCATGTTAATTATGTGGAGCCCGAATTATGGGGGGTCCCTCGAAGGTTTCAAGTCTCTATCTCTAACCGTTTGGTCTATAGAGGTGGTAAAGACAGACGGATGGTCAGACGAACAGACAGTTAGACGGACAAACAACGTGACAACATTTCTTGGAAATCGTTTGAAACGCAATGTTATGGTGAGAAAAGTGGTCTCAAATCCAGGGATTATATAATATTGCTCTCTCTGTAAAGATCGAGCAGTAGGGGAGACCGGGGAGGTTTGGGACAGGGGTAGTGTGGGACAAGGCGATTTTTTTCAATTAATTTTTGAAATAAATGGGATTTAACCATTACTGTATCGTAGGCAATATTAAGATGTATCTTGACTAAAAAAATGGATATCCTCAGTTTTATTGTTTTAATTCTATAAATATTTTTTAAAAAAGTGATAAAAATCGTATATTTTGACGTCTCAGTTTTTCTCTTTGTATTTTATATCGGCGATATACTATATAATCAAAACTTTTTTATCTCATTAGGTAGCAGTGTAATCTGGGAACATATTTTTATAAAAGTTTCAGAGATTATACGCTCTTGTTTTTTTACATAAAGGTTTTAAATACCAAAATTACACGTGGGGATGTTTGGGACACCTGAAAGGGGATGAATGGGACATTGATTTTCGACAAGATTGTAGGTGGTATACAATTGTTTATTGTCAAAATGAAGAGTAATGTCCAGTTTCTACTGGAAATCTCCCTCTTGTGCAAATTTTATCGGTGCAGCAGATTTCTCTAACTACAGGGACAATTAAATCATCATTGTCTTAGAAATCAATAATTCCTTCTCAGAGGATATTCGATCTTTGACCAATCTAGTTAAAAACTATTTTTTCGATAATTTCTCGAACAAGTTCTCCAGAAAAGGCAAGGCGAGAGATAATTCAGAGAAATAATGAGAAAAGAGGTACAATGCAGTTGTCGTAAAATCAAACAGGAATCCATCAATGAGTTCAAAACTAAGAATTGCAAGAAAATCTACTCGCCTGAGGAATTTGATAATCATGATTGCAATATTTAGAATAAAAAAAGCAAAGAAAGGTAGATGGAAAATAAGAAGAAAATACTTTAAATAATTGATTGACAATAAATGACTCTACTGTACAAATAAAATTGATATTAATTTCTAAGTGTGAATAAAAGATGAAACATTTTTATTTCTATCAGAAATATAATATTTTTAATCTGGTATTTAAAATTAATTAACGTGTTCTAGTAATACAAATTATGCGAGAAAAAACGCGTCCCAAACATCACCTATTGCGTCCCATACTGCCCCACAACGGGGAGGTTTGGGACAAAGCGTCAAGTAAAATGTTTTATCTTTTCCAAGAAAACTCAGTTGTTTCCCAAGTTCTATCAAGTACTTTTTATAAAGTCAATACCCATAAGTATCCTATAGACCGCATAAAATTGTAATACACTATCGTGGTTTTTTGGAATAGTGTCTTAAAGTCAAAACAAGAAAAAGTGTCCCAACCTCCCCGGTCTCCCCTATCTCTTAATTTTTTTTCTGCAAAAGTAAAAAAAAATACGTTAAAATAAGATATAATTTATTACAAATCAACAGTCTAAAAGCCTTTAATTTAAATTAAAAAAAAATATCAACCATTGTGTTGTACATGATGTACACACACACACCTCTGTACATTCAACGATGTAAAATATACCGATATATACCGATTTATACCGATGAAAAATTACGTTATGTAATAAACAGTCAAAGCGGATAAAATAAGCTTGGTGCAATTCACGTGCCTAATTTACACACATTCTGACTTACAATCATTCTGGGGGGAGGTGATCTGAAAAGAATTTGAAATACCATAAGTGAATTCGAACTTATCATTAACTTTTTAGGTGTGATTCCTTCATAATCACACCTATTTATACTATATAAACAAAAACTAATGTTATTTATGAATTTAGAAATTATTTTTGGATAAGTTTTCGACATGGTCCTGGCGAATATTTGGTCCAAACATATCTACAGTAGGTGTCAAAAATTTGTTGTCTCATGTATGTTCGGGAAACCAGGTGCAAAAAAGTTGGAGTTGGTGCAGACATCATTGGGTCACTATCAGAGATACTTACAATACTGTTATCAACCCTCTGAGTCAATATCTTAAGTCTGCCAGTAGCGTTTTTAGATGTAGTCGTGCCTTATCATAATATATTTTGACGATTTTATGTATATCTTGTAGAGATTTTCCATAAAATTAAACAATTGACGACGAAGATTCATTCCGGTAGTATCTCTAGACGATTTTCCTTATTTTAAGGTCCTTCTAACTTACCATTTTAAGCTAAATTATGAATTATCAAAAAAAAAACAGATTATTCATTGTTATTTATCATCATTTTCATACACATGTTATTAACATAAACAACTTTTAAAAATGTCCAAACCCACCATTGGCCTCTCAAATGACATAACCTCAAAATACAGCCGGTTTATTTTAATTTAGTTGCATGTTTTTGACCTTTTTGAGTAACTTTTCAACTGAGGCAACAAACTTTTGACGCATGAAAAATAAACAAGTTTTGGAAAACAAATATTTTTTATATGAAATAAAATGATTTTTGTTAAGATACATAAATAAGATCTACGGATTACAAGCAATTAATTTGCAAAAAGAAAAGTTCGAAAAAGTAATTTTTTCTATCATTTTTTGCACCTGGATTCCCGATCATACATGAGGCAACAAACTTTTGACACCTACTGTATGACCTAAAAATTCGCCATCTTGAATTATTAAAGGAAAAAGTGTAACCCGTCTCCATGGCCTATTTTTAACCGAATTGGTTTATTTGTGTTCGTTTTTTTGAAAAGCTTTTGAAATCATTAAATGAATCGGTTTAATATCCGTAAATGACTTATTTTTCTCGTATGTACATTTTTTGTTTGTCCGTATGCTTGTAACTCATGCTAGGACCCTTTGCCATCTCTTCTCGATAAGAATTGTTAATCAAACCGCACACAACCCTAGATATATTAAAACTGGCCTTATATGACTTACCCTTTTTAGAATCCTTTTCAAATGCTCGAATCTAGTGAAATTAATTTTGTTTCAAAGAATAAATGAATAAAAAATTAATATTACATGGAATTTCAAAGTTTATTTTTAAATCGTAAAAGTTTTTAGAGGTTATCCAAAATACTAAAAGTTACTAAACGAATATCACCCATAATTTTAGCTATAATAGATAATTTTCTCCTCCTCAGCTCAATTGAAGTAATTTCCCAGCGCGACGACATGAAAGTAATCTGCATTATGTACGCCAGACATTATTACCTTGTAAATATATATTCGGAATCTACGGAAGCTGATTTTATTGTTATAACTCTTTAAAGGGAGTGTAGCGTAGGGGATGTACTTTCAGGAGAAAAAGAACATTGAAAAATATCCGATAATTGCTTTGCCACCTAATTATTCTCTCTCACAGGCCCGAAGCGAACGATAAACTTTATGATATTGTGAGTCTCGTTACAACCATCGATCAATTCAATAAAAATTTTATTTTATCTTCACAAGAACCCCCTGGAAAATCCACCCACTGCTATCCACGGTGGCGACAGCAAAAATAAACAGCTTCTCATACAATAAACGTCTCTCTCTTGGATGTTTTTCATAGGGGGTGTGGAAATACACACTTGTGTCGCGTGGAAAATGACCCAAACGATAAAACATCTCCCTCAACATCCCTTTTGGTGCTCGTTTCCCCCAACTCTATCACCATCTAGCTTGCTGACCGATCAAATCTCCTGCATGTCCCCCAATATATAAGTCAGGATGGTGATTCCCAACCCCGTTGCCCCTCTAATATTTTGGGTGAAAATCTGTGGAGGTCACCAACAATAAAGAGAATCATTTTCCATCCTCCTAACCACCTCTTTACCCTCCCTGAGCAGTTAAAAACTTATATGTTGGATCATTCGACGAAAAAAATAAGGCATAAGAAGGGTATTTTATGTCATTCACATCTTTGTCCCCAATTTTCCACTTTTCCCAGATGGTAAAAAAAAATTCAATCTTTTGAGATTTGCTCTGGGGAGATCAAAAACAAATGTTGAAATTTTGAAGTTTATTGTTATCATCATTATTTTATAAATATAATATATTAATCTTAAAAATGAATTAAAGTTTCCTCAACGAGTCCAGCAACAATTTTAATCTGAAAGTCCCTTTTATTTGTTGTTGTATTTTTCTTTACAAATTTTTCTAAATAATGGTGTGTCGAATTTTCAATATTTCAGATTTCGAGATTTTTTAAGCGTCATATTTTGACAAAACCAGTTTACACTTTTTTTTTATTTTTCATTGCAAGAACTCAATTCGCATTTTCAAACTTGTCACCGTGCCCAAGAAGTAAACGATAAAAGATATCAACTTCCCTGTTCCGGCCATCGCACCGGTGCTGGTGCTACCCCATAAATGCATTGACTTCAAATGTTTTTTTATTCTTCCTACCCCTAGTAGGGGTATCGAGCCAATTTAATCCATTTCAACCGACAAGAACAGTTTATTCGACGTGATTCTTTACCCCAAAATTCAACTCACAATCGAATTTTCACGCATTCCGAGTTGCAAGCACCCCGAATTGCATTTTTTATAGGCACCCCGAGATGAATGCATTTCGAAGTCACCTGTAAAGAATCTCAGCTACCACAAGCTTCTAGGCTTATGACCGATTTATTTGAGCAGCTCAATTTATTATAAATGCCTAATTATTCATTTTCAAATAAAGCTGAGAACCTAATTGTCTTTGATATATAAACAACGTAAGAAGAAGTTTCTATTGTTCTGCTTTGGATTTTGGGCGCCAACGTTTAGACAAGAGGCGTGCAAGAACCGTTGAAACCGAACAAACGTCAAATGAAAATTGTACGTCAATGGTCAAAACGCTACCAGAACAAACTTATTTTGACGTTTATTCGGTTTCAACGGTTCTTGCACACCTCTGTTTAGACTGAGGTAGCTGCTGAATTTCATTTTACTAATCTTACTTCATCAGTTCTCAATAATGTATTTATCATAAAAATTTAGTCTTAACATTGTTTTTAAAATCAGTGTTTAATAGGGGAAGTGTGCCAAATTTCGGCCAGCTTCTAATTTTGGCCACTTTGAATGTAATTTCGGCCATGGAAATAAATTATTTAAAATTATGTATGTAATCTTCGAATAGTCAATGAATTCATTTTACTTTTAAATATTTATTCACTTTAGGATGTATTAACACAAAGACCGTTAAATTTTAGGTAGAATTTGAATTTTAATTTCTTTGTAAAAACTCAGTGTGGAAAGTCTTTAAAAAAATGTGACAGATCAATTGTATTTCAAGCAGTCTTGTGATTTGTGGTGAAATGCAGAAGGTTTTCCTTCGGTGTTTTCATGAAAATTGATTAGTTTTCATTATAGATTGTTTCTGTTTATGTTAATAGTAAATCAATCTTTAAATTTCGTATAAAATTTCCCATCTGGATCCTGTATTTCGCATAAAAGAGTATATACTTTGTGAGCGTCTCTCCGGTGAGGTAGTGTTGCCTATTCCGGCAATATCTTTCGCTTTCCTAAATTTCTTATTCATTTTATGTTTTTTTTTCAATTTCTGAGTTCTACAATGTCCAGAGAAAAAAACCATAGCTTCTATGAAAAAGATGATGTGGAAAAGGCCATGGAAGAGTTCAGGAAGGGAAAATTGCTACGGGAATCTGCGCGTAAATTTCAGATGGTACTCTTCAGGTCTACAGGACAAATTTCACGGAAGATCTCAGGGCTTGTGGGTCATATAAACGTATTAAACTAAATATTAAACTTGTTCCGTTTGACGTTTTGAAATTTTCTATCCGTTGCGTCACAAAAGGTGGTCAGAGAAAAAGTGGCCGGAAATTCACTCAAAGTGGCCGGAATACTACCCAAAGCAATGTCCATATTTTTATTGATTTTAGCAAGTGATTTAAAGGAAACTAAGATAATAAACTAGTTTTCAAGGTTCCACACAACCTTCCCGTAAAGGAAGTAACAAAAGATATCAATATGAATTAAAAATATTGCATTTCAAACTTAGGACTTCGGTGCTTATATGCAACTATGCTGAAATTTGGCACACTTACCCTACCCCAGGCATTTGAAAAAAAGCGAAAATTGTAATTTTCTTTTTCTTCAAAATTGACACGTTCTACAGCATCCTGATTTATCTTGATGTATAACTTATATCCAAGACAAGAAACATTTTTCTAAAATTCACGGTTTTCTTGGGAACACATCTTTTAAAAGCTCGCAATGGTGCCAAAGTTTCCCCTTGGTCTATGACAACTAACTAAATCACAAGTTCGAGCATTTTAGAAATCTAAGACACTTTTCCATCTCGTGCAAGATATAAAAGTGATATCACTATGTGTAATGAATGATAAGGTTCAATAACAGTAGCAGTTCTTCTTCATCCTGCGACATCAGCAATATTCGGAATCATCGAATAGTTCACCATAGCCATCATATTGAATTTCCTAAGAGTATGTTTTCCTCTTGAATGCCAGTATGTAACTCAAATATGTGTGAGTATAGGCCAAAAACATTGAACAAGATTTATATCCATGAAAGAAATGCTGGGTGCTCCCCTTTTACTTGTTCAACAGAGGAAAATTCAGAGTGTGCAATAATTTTCATGAATGTCGACATACAAAATGCCCATATATTTAGAGGCCTAGATGAACACAATGTCCTACAAATGTACGTCTACTCTGTTGAGACATTCACCCTAAGCAAAAATGGGGAATGAGAGAGGATTTTTGTCTGATGCTAGGCTAGAACACTTGTGAGTCTCATTTTCTCACCACTTGTCGAGGCACTTTTGCCTCTTGGTATGGTATGAGGTGTGACACATACACACTTTTCATCTTCTTTTGTTTTTCAGCATTTTTCACACCATCCCACACACATCCTTTACCACCTTTTTCTGTCTATTTAGCAAATTTCTTCTGACTTCCTAGTCAGTTAATAAAACGGCTTTGGCGTCAGCGCAGAAAAAAAATTATAAAAATTCAGCTGGTTATTCATATGCAATTCCTCCCACACTATTTGATCCTTTATCTTAGTTTTAGTCAGCTCTGGTAGGTCGAGAGGTATTTCTTGTGCTGCCTCATATATTCAGGCGCCGTCTTGGCAAGATGGCTACCAGAACCGAAACGAGAAAGAGCGCCAAATCCCAAGTTTTGGAACCTTGACACCTGTCATACAAATCGATTGAACGAAAATTATGTGCTCCCATCAACATACCTCTAACCTCGACAATATATCACAGCATATGGCAAAAAGGGTATATACACTCTATCGAACGCCCTTACATATTAATTTCCTGGACAACACATAATTTATGTACAATTGCTTAGCAGAAACGACAATTTCACTGTATATCATAAGTGTCACACCATTTTTTTTTCAAAACCAATAATATGTAGCAATCTATAACACAAAAATGAGGAAAGTTTTATAAATTAGGGAAAATTGAATGTGTTAATGAATTTTCACAATTGAGTGGATTTCCGGATTTGAATTAAATTTTATTAAATATTTTCATATTTTAAAAAGAATAAATTAATTTACGCAATTTCTTATCCAATAACTATTTGAAAAAATTGGGTATAAACCGGTGTAGAAACGGTTTTTGATGCTACATCTCAAGATAGAGTAAGTGCTCATAATTTTGCCCAGTCTGCTTATAAGCATCGATGTTCCAATTTTGAAGTGCGATATTTTCGATATTCATTGACTTTATTTGTTACTCTCTTTTCAGAAGAGTTGTTTAGAAACTTAGCAAGATATTTATCGTCTTAGTCTTAAAACACGTCATCGTCTTAAACACGAAGTTCTATCATATTTCTCGTAAACAATTGCTCACACTGAATTTTCAACAAAGCAATTTTAACTCAAATCATATTCAAAATTTAACGTATTTAGTGTTAAAATCTTCCAAAAAAAACAAATATTTAGATAGAATTCATTATTCATCAAATATTGGAATAAAAATCCATCATTTTAATCAATTTATTTTTAGTGTCCAATTCTATCCTCAAAGTGTCCAAAATAAGAAACTGGACAAAATTATAAGCCTTTCCCCTATTGCTTATTCACTAAAATTTCATTTTGAAAAAAGGGGTCCGTGGTGCAATTAGTAAGATCGTGCGGCTCTTAGGTGATGTGTCCCACGGCTCGACTATCACAGTTGTGAGTTCGAGTGCCGCCCGTTGCAAATGATTGGTACGTCTGAAAGGACATATTTATCAAACACAAAGTAAACAATGTACAAAAATGGCAATAAAGCCCGGTACATCAAAATAAAATAAAAATAAAATAATTTTGAAAAAGTTTTGTAAGAGTAAGTTAGCGTTGAGTTAACATTTTATCTCCACTTGAAACAAAGTCATATTTTATTGCAATTTTGAGTCAATAGAACTATGTAAGGTATTTCATCCATATACAAAAATATCGTTAAATCATTCCTAATGACGGTTTTTCGAAATGGCAGAAGGTATTTAGTGGACGAGGTTCTTTAACGACTGGGTGTGTTGAGACTCTGCAGGGTTATCGCTTTGAATGGCGGAAAATGGTAAGTAGTAAGTATTTTTGGCGATCTTATGAGTGATCAAATCGCTTTGCGAACTGGTAAACTGTAAATGATTGCAAAGTATTTTTAAGGTGTAGCATTCCAAATCACAAATTCGAGAATTTCGCAAAGGATGTGATGGTTTGCTACCCCTTTTACGCAAAAGTTGATTTTTTGGATCAATAAGGATGACTTCAAAGCATCTTTATTTGAATTTTCATTTTATTTGAATTGTGAAGCCCAAAGGTGGCGAAAAGTACTTACTTTATCCTGATTTGAAAGATTCCGGTGATCACCAGTGAGATTCTTTTCAACTTCAAGACTAAGAACACCTTTTTAATCTTGCCCAGAGCTTTCGGTCCGGATATGGACCTTCTTCAGTAGTCGACTAAGGTTCATATCCATTTCCGATGAAGATCCATACCGGACCGAAAGCTCGGGCAAGATTAAAAAGGTGTTTTTAGTCTTGAGGGGAAGAAGAATCTCACTGGTGATCACCGGAATCTTTCAAATCAACGCAATACACCAGTTACTCATCTATTATACCTACACAAATGCGTATATATTAACAAAACTTGAACCACAAAATCTGAGATTTTAAATGACCTCATTTTATTTATAACAAATCTCTAAAGAAAGTTAATTTCTAATTATTTTGTTCAGATCTTCTGTATTTATGCCCTTTCAGATAAAACCATTATTAACTTAATTTGCTTAACTTAAGTCGACATATTATGTTAATAAGCCGAGCCCCTAACCCTAGTTTTAAGAATTAAAAACCGAATATTCAAATTACCAATACTTCGTTTTTAATTTTTGTAAATTTGCTAAGGTCTCGTGAAATGTTACAGCTCTTTTGAATATTTCAATTTCATAGGATTTAATCGAAGGACGTAAGGTATTAATTACAAAATTGATTTTCGAAAATCTCATGTAAAATATTATATTTATAAAACTAAGCGATGCATTTTGATTAAATTGTTGTCTGTTAGCTTAGATAATGATCATTTTAACGATAATTTATTTTTTAAAAATCGAGTGTAGGCAATTTTATCGATTTTAGCCGCCAAAAAGAGTTTATGTGACACGTTTCTATTCCCCGAAATTCACTCAACTCATAATCGTATTCGTAAACAATTTGAGTTGCAAGGATGCCGAGGATAATTGTAAAAATTTTCAGCTATTATAAGCTTATCTGGGTTTATCGCTGGTCCTCTTTAATTTAATAATTACGCTGTGCGACACGTTGTGGGTGTCTTTGACGAGAGTGCCAAAACTTGTTAGAGGGTCATTTAAGGACCTCAAATCTGCAATCTGTTTGTCCGGGTCACCTCTAGATTTTTTTGAAAAAGCATATTTAGTTTTTTGATGTTTTATAAAATTCAAAAATTCATATCTCCGGTTCTAATTATCCGGTGGTAGTCACATAAAGCTCAACTGACGCGTAATTTCATCCTCTATAACTCTTGTGAACATATCAAGCATCTACGATGAAAATGAAGTATATTTTTTAAAGATTTTTTGAAAAAGGGCACCTAAAATAGTGCATTTTTCTGTGTTTTTTCCATCTTCTAGTAATTTTCCCACTTTAATAGAGCACTTTATATGTCAAATAACTATGCCTAAAAGTTAGAGAATTTAATATCCTTTCATTTTCTTTTGGTTTGAATTTTCTATCTTAATTCGTTTATTCACAATAATTTATTGAAAATAAAATGCATTATTATAAAAATAAAATCTCTTATTATATATAATTATTTGGTATCTTTGTCTAACCTACTGAAAAGCATTCTCTTTTGCACTCTCACTTACACATTTCATATAAAAAGAGGCGAAATGAAAAAAAGAGACGTATATAAAAATAAAGAGAGAAGAATAGTTTTTTGGCACCAATAACAGCTATTCTTCTCTCTCTATTTCTAAATACGTCTCTTTTTTTCATTTCACCTCTTTTTATATGAAATTTGTAAGTGAGAGTGCAAAATAGAATGCTCTTTAGTAGGTTAGACAAAGATACC
The DNA here is from genome assembly GCF_024763615.1 of Phlebotomus papatasi. Taxonomy (NCBI): domain Eukaryota; kingdom Metazoa; phylum Arthropoda; class Insecta; order Diptera; family Psychodidae; genus Phlebotomus; species Phlebotomus papatasi. The sequence continues at coordinate 49,068,410 of NC_077223.1, forward strand.
AAATAATTATATATAATAAGAGATTTTAATGCACTTTATTTTCAATAAATTATTGTGAATAAACGAATTAAGATAGAAAATTCAAACCAAAAGAAAATGAAAGGATATTAAATTCTCTAACTTTTAGGCATAGTTATTTGACATATAAAATGCTCTATTAAAGTGGGAAAATTACTAGAAGATGGAAAAAACACAGAAAAATGCACTATTTTAGGTGCCCTTTTTCAAAAAATCTTTAAAAAATATACTTCATTTTCATCGTAGATGCTTGATATGTTCACAAGAGTTATAGAGGATGAAATTACGCGTCAGTTTAGCTTTATGTGACTACCACCGGATAATTAGAACCGGAGATATGAATTTTTGAATTTTATAAAACATCAAAAAACTAAATATGCTTTTCCAAAAAAATCTAGAGGTGACCCGGACAAACGGATTGCAGATTTGAGGTCCTTAAATGACCCTCTAACAAGTTTTGGCACTCTCGTCAAAGACACCCACAAAAAGGTAAATTTTGTCGCACCGTGTTAACACTTGGAAGGACCCTAGTGGCAGCCGCTGCCAATTTAGTTTTCAATGTTATTTTTTATAGTGAAGAATATATCATTTCGCCTGGAGGCCTGATTGAATGCGTGCAGAATTTATCTGGCTATTTTTTCGTTATAAAATTTTTAATAAAAATTAAATATTAATGTAAATATATTGCAAAAACAAAAAACTGCACTCGGAAGGACCAAGTGGCAGTTGCTGCCATATGCACTTTATATGGGAGTTTGACGTTCTGCAGATGTAATTTTCTTGATTGTTAGTGTATAAAAGCCTTAAAAGAACAAATTGAAAGTGTTTTTGCAAATTATTGAGAAGAATTATGGGAAATATTGTTTTGGGAAATATGAATAATTTTGGGAATTATTCAATTTTTCTCTTACTTCCCAAAGCTAAAAATTCATTTTGTTAAGCGAAGTTAATAGAAAATAGTTAATAGTATTAACTATTGTTCATAAAGTAGAATTTTTGCTTTGAAAAATAAGAGAAAAATTGAAATATTCAAAGGCTGCCGTATCCAAAGGCACACCACTTTCCCTGACTCCATGATTCTGCATGATTCTGATAAAGATGAAAACATCGAATGGTTAAAAATCTTTAGATACAGTACCCAAGGAGATGAAATTTCTGATTCAGACACCAGAAAAGAACTGACTGAGGCTCCGAATGTTAAAATATAATTAAAAATATCAAAATACAATATTATGTAAACTCCGATAAGTGGCAGCGGCTGTCACTTGGTCCTTCCGTGACACTTTTTGTTAGGGTTCTACGAAGTGTTAAATGCAAACAATATTCTAACTACTATGGTCAAGATTATATGGAACGCAGGGATTTCAGGGTCAGCCATCTCCTCTTTGCAAATGATTTGGTTCTTCTTGGGTCTTCCGAAGAAGAGCTTCAGCGCATACTTGACCGATTTGGAAATATTTGTGCTGAAACAGATATGAAGTTGAAAGTGGATAAGACGGAGATAATGGTGATTTCTCGACGGCCTATATACAATGTACTCTACATGTTAGTGGGCTCTCACTGAAAAAAGTGAAGGAATTCACTGAGAAGAGGGTGCGATTATCATTCTTTCCTCAGAAATTTAACACTTTTTAGGTGTAAAAATATATCAACATCTTTTAATGTTAATTTTACACCTTATTAAGGATAAAATTAACAAGAAAAAGGTTACCTTTAACCCCTAATACACCTAAAAAGGGTAATATTTACACCGATTTTGGATCAATACATCAGGGTAAAATTAACATTCCCGGAATGTTATTTTAACTTTTTCGGATTTCTCTTAGTCAGTGTTCAAGTATCTCGGGGTGTTATTCACGAGTGATGTTAGGATACAAACCGAACTATCGTCACGAATCGATTAAGCTTCTGCAGTTATGAGAGAGCTTGGCGAAAACGTGGTGAGGAAGGCCCAGCTTAGTCGTTCAGCTAAATTATAGGTTTTCAAAGCTAGGTTCATTCGCATTCTCACCTATTGTCATGAGATTTGGGTAATGACCGAAAAGATTGCGATGGCAAGCTGCTGAGATGAAGTGCCTCCGGGAGGTTAAAGGAATCACTCGCAGAGATCTGGTGAGGAACGTAACCGTTTATAAGGAGCTAAGAGTCGAGGACGTGCTTCTTTTGAGTTGAGACATCACAACTTCGCATAAATAGAGAAAGACTCCCCAGGAAATCTATGCAAGCCATTGTAAGGAGACCTCGACCTCGGGCCAGATCTAGGACAAGGTGGCTGAATCAAATTCAGTATCTTGACTTGGAGAGGGCATTGATATCGAACCCAAACATCTTCCAGAAGTGGCAGAGGAGCGATAGGCGTGATGATGATTCTAACTTTATCTTAGTTCAAATTATTAATTATTTTAATACTATTGATTTGGATATGGCATGACTTCCAATACAAATGAAACCTCAATGATGCTTTTATTTCCAACGTGAAATGCATCGGGTAAAATTTGGACTTTCTCTTTAGTTTTTCTATAATCTACAAAAAAAATCGAGAAATAGTAATAGGAAGAGCAACGTAATATACTCCTTCACTCACACTTTCGACATTCCCGACAGTTCACTGTAATGCAATGTACGCGTTTACTTCTTCAGTTTTTTTTTGTCCGAAAGGCAATCAAGAATGTTCTACCCATTTCTTGGTGTTATGCCCCCCCCCTTCCAAAAAGGGAAAAGCTAAAGGAAAGTATAAGAAAAAGAGGAAGTTGTGTGGCGCAACGGTGAAAATTTTATTTCTGCAAGTCACGTGATTCTCTGTAACAAAGTGCAAATTTGTATTCAGAAAACAAACCGCATTTTGATGCCTTCCCGTGGGGCACAAACTTGGTGAATCCTCGAGGTACATGTTTGGCCAAATTCCACCATGGGAGAGAATGTGGCGTGGCATTTTCTCAGGGATACTTGTAGAAACTTTTGTTGTTAATCCTCACCCCTCATCTAAATAACCTGAAAAAAGACTAAAACTGCAGAATTATCCCTCTTTTCCCTAAATGTTTCTTTAAAAATATTTTTTATTTGTTTTTGTTTCTAGAAAAATGAACAAACGTTCTAAAATATTTCAGGAAAGCTCTCTAAATAGAGCTGTGTGATCACAAAAATTGAATAATCATGCGAAAGAATTCTATTGGTTGTAAATCATAAATGGAAGAATTGTTGAATAAAAAAAAAGTGAAGAAAAACTTTTTCTCGAGGTAATTTCACGCCTTTCAGATTACCATTCTTCTTTTTTTTCATTCCTTAATGAAGAATGAGACTAGAAAGTAAGGAAAAAAAATATCTTGACTGAAGATAATTTTTCACATTGAACATTATTCTCATTGCAATCAAATTATTTCCTGGGAAAAAGTTTAAAAACGATATTGCCTTTTCGGAAAGGCAGAACTAAAGTGAATTTAGCTGCAAGAATCTGATTCGAATACAAAATCTCTGTTTTGAAGAATTTAGCAAGAAAACAACTCTAATCTGCCACCTCAATCGCCATCTATATATCCTTTTACCCATTGTCCGACACTTGAGTTGTATATTGGGAGAGAAAGACCATTTCATCCTCTTGGACTTCAATATCCTTCAGAACAGACCTTGTCAGAGTTGCCAATTTAGTTAAATAAAGATACAAGAATAAAAAATACATGCAAAAATATTACAGGAAAGCACGATATACGAGATACAATAATATTATTTAAAATATTATATCTTTAAATAGAATTTTAACCCAAATCAAATAACTTTTTTTTCAGGTGAATATGATTTTGATTTTATTTGAAAAGATCAATTCAGGCAACATTTTGATCTTGTTATAAACAAAAATTTGAAACATCACAATGATATAAACAAATTTTACATACTTGTCAAAATTGTTAGAACTATGATACATTTCAAGCGTTATTGGAACGCTAAACACCTTTATTCGCCCAAAACATAATATGCTATATATAAGTTTTTAGGGTATATTTATTGAAGGGCATCAGCATTCCGCGAAAAAGATCCGCTTTTATACCTTTTTTTAACAGAAATTCTTCAACGTGCAAATCAAAGACTTTTTTTTTAATATAAGGCTAATTTCCTAACTTTACAAAAATCTTACTTCACTCATGCATTGCAGTGATATAAAACTAACAAAATAGTAAGAATGTATAAAGAAGATCCCTTAGGCTAGAAATATTGATTTTATTCATCTTAAACCATGTAAGATCAATCAAAAACTAAGACGAATAGTTTTAAACATTATTTTCATAATTATTTTTTTTTACCAAAGTTTTTACCAAACTTATCCAGTAGAAAACAACGAATGAATTTCAATATTCACCAATTAATCTAACGTAAAGCTTCAATAAAATAATATTTTTAACACTGTTTTTTCTAACTCTAAAAAATAGTCTTGCGGTTTGAAAACATAATATTGTTCAGCTTTAAAGCATAAAATATAAAATTTTATTAAAATGTATAACAAAGTTATTGGCAAAAAACAGTAGACAATATGTAATAGGAAAGTTGAGCCTGGAGGAGTTTGAGAGAGAAAGCCCGTTCTGACGAAGACTCTTGTAAGCCAATGGTACCAATTACTGTTTAGCTGGTGTGGTAACTTTGAGGAGTGCTATAACGATGGCTAACTTCAAGTTAATGATTATTAAATTATTAGGGTAAATTAAGCTAATTCAAAACCTATTCCAAATGGAAACTTTTCGCTACTCCAAATGGAAACATCATTTTTCCCACGATAAATGCAGTATTAAATTTTTATTCATATATTTTCTAAACCTCAGTTTCATTATTTAGTTAATTTTGCTCCATATAAAGCGAAAATTTATTCATATTCACAAACTTTAATTTACAAATTTCTCAAAAAAACTAAAAGTGTACCTTTTCACCATCGAATTTTTTATCTATCAACCATGTTTTCTAAAGAAAAACACAATTAGGCTGATTCTTCTTTATTCGTTTTTTCTTACATTTGTGTAATATTTTTGACAGAATTATGTAAAATTAAGTATTAATCTATGTTGTTAACAGTACGTGCAGTTTTCAAATGAAATAATAACCTATTTCGTGATCATAAAGGGTTTTTCTGAAGTATCTGCAAATGCTTCAATAGGAAACCCAGGAAATATGAAGTTTTTTGGAGAGATTTTCTTATTGTTTTAGATGGGAAAAGAGAAAAGAATCAGAATAAGAACAAATCCTGCACTCAAGAGCAACTCAACAAGGTTTTGGAAGCCATTCGTCGCGGTTTCAGTTACACTGTTTGTCTCCAATTAGAAAATTTCCCTTTTCTCCATTTGGGTTAATTTGTTTCCAATAGAAGCATAAACTCGTGTATTTTTCTTGTGTTTAAGAAGTTTTCAAGTTATATTAAAAGAATTTTCACTAAACAATAACATTCTATTATGGCCTATGCACACTAGAGAAATTTATGTCCATATTGCAGAAGATTCCCTACGTGTGTGTATGAAAAACTCTTCAGTATGGACATAAATTTCTCTAATGTGTAGTGGTCATAAGAGTCAAGGAGCAAATTTATGTATTTTTTTTTAGAAAAAAAATGAACTTAATGTGTTGACTCTTCTGTCAAAGTTAAAGCGTCTGGAAATGGTTTTGAATTATTAGATGCATTGTGTAAAAAAACATTTAAAAGGTACACTCAAGCTAGAATCAATCAATATTAATACATTTTTGTCCGGTTAAAGTACTTAAATACAAATATCTATAAAAACAAATGTTATCCTCCATCGCCTAAAAGATTCACAACCTTACGGCGTTATCACAATTGCACATTAAAATTTTAATGTGATTCACATTATTTGTCGCTTGTGAGCGTCCAAATATGTTTTTGTGTCTTTGAGTCACTTAATATTTGGAGTTTTTCTATTTATTGATAAAGAAGTAGACTTGGCTTGCAAAAATAAATTTAAAATTACCTAAAGCATAAATATTTTTCACATTAAAAAATTAAAGAGAAAATCGCATTAATTTTTCGAATTAATGCTATAAATCAATTTATATCAAATTTTGCGGGTCAAGTCTACCTTTTTATCAAAAAATAGATCAAATTTTGAATATAAAATGATTCAAACACACAAATTACACATTTGGACTCTCACCAGCGACAATTAATGTGAATCATATTAAAATTTTAATGTGTAAGTGTGATAACACAGTTAGACTCTGACTGTTTTCACTGCACTCATCTGCATAATCAAGTTATTAAACCTTTTTAAAGTAATTAGTTTAACATCTTTATCTTATTCTAGAATCTCGATAAATCTGTATATGACTATGTGTGGTGAGAAAGGCATACAAACTTAATACTGAACGTCCTCAATAGCTCAGCCAGAACCATTGAGCGTCTCCTTTGCTCTCACTTCGTCAAACCCACCCCATACTTGCCCCCTGCCAACCCCCTGAACATTTGTCAACCCGTATAATCAACCTGCTGACTAGAATGTGCGTGTGTAACAAAGTAGCTCCAAGGCAATAATGTCTCCCGGTGTAAGTGGTAGCAAGGGAAGAGAAAGGTGGTACAAAAAAAAATCACAGCTCTAGGACGCTTTCTCTGTCTTCGTCTCTTATGGCCAAGAAGGTGTGGGTGACAGAAAAGCACTTGAGAGGAGCAGCATGTTGCGAAAAAGGGTGTCGAAGCAGAGTCGCACTTTTTCCGCACCCATTCTCCTGGAGTCGAACTTAATTTATACGACCCTAAAATGCTACCGGGGAGAAGCAATAAATTCTTAATTCACACTGCGATTTATTTTTTCTTCACAGGCAATCTTCTTCCCTCATCCTCAATCCTTCTTATGCCCCCGGACAATTCGCTTTGATTCCCACTCTCACGTTTTACCATTCTACTGACACTCTCTGTGTGACACAAAAGGTGATTCTCCTCCGGGGAATATGCTTCCGAATGGCTAGAATTCTCATCCGCTAGGTATTTTTCCTAGACGACATAATTGATGTTAATTAACGTTAAGAAAGTGAGGAAAAGTGCATAGGAAGTCTCTTCATGAAGTGTTTTCTTCAATTATTGTCGCCCATCATTAACGTCATCACTCTTTTGTAAAGATTTTCTGGTGAAAATTTAAAGAAATATTTTTTTAAAGTAACTGTGAATAAAAATCAATAGAATAGCAAGAGTTGCTGAAAAATTGTTATATGTTGAATTCACATAAATATCACACCTTGATGGCGGGTCCTCGGGATCTGCCTGTCATTAATTATTCATTCGTGCCGCTTCCAATGAATTAAGCTCAATGCTGCAAAGAGACGGAGACTCTAATGGAAAAATAAGTGTCACAGCCGAAGAGTCACTTATTCAATTTCGTGGATTGTTTCAGACGAGAGGTTCAGTTCAGAGTTATAGAGAAGAAATTCTAAAGTACAGACGAAATCAGGCTTCGAATTTTCAAAATATTATAAGAAATTTTACATTAAAAAATTAAAGCCAGTGATAAGCCTAGATCAGCTTATGTAAAATTAATTATCAAATTAACAATTTTAAACTTGTCTTGTCTTATTATTTATTCATATATATTATGGCCAAATGTTCACCTAGACAAATTGTAAACTATACCTAATTGCCTAATAATGTGATAATGTAATGCTAGTGATCTTCACGATATAAACTATAACACACGATTTTTTGGGATGGAAGCAGTTTAGGATAAAAAGAGGATCCCTCCTATGAATGTTTATCAATGGGAAGGAAGTCCCGATACTGGGGATAATTACAGAAAACCGAACTTCAAAACTTTTACCATTTGACCTCTAACTCGGGAAGTAGTATGAGATTAAATTAAAAAAAAAAGTTTTCAAGAAATATAATTTAGTTACCTGTTCTTAACCGTTTCATTATCGGTTGAGACTGAGGCGGTCATATGGAAATTTTTAAGATCTTTCTAAATTTAAGCAAATCGATTGCAGAAGCTCAGAATTTTTAAACTCTTTCAAAAATTCAAGGAAATATCGGGAGTGTCCCGGATAGACGAAATATTCGTCTACTAGAGACTAATATTTCGTCTCGTATTTCGTTTAATAATTATTAATAATAATAATAATAATATTCAAAAATCATTGGAATAGTTTGAACCAATTTTGGCAGAACCGAAAAAGAACATGATTTTGGTACAGAAAGGGGGGGGGGGTGAGAAGAAAAGTAGAAAAAAAGCTGAGATTGTAAAGAATCTCATCTAATTGATTGGAGAAAATCATTTTAATGGGGGTTCATTGAAGACCGGATATCGATATCTCCGACCGTTTAAGCCTAGGTTCAGTGACAAGCTGAGAAATAACCCGATTTGCATATACTGTTTCTTCTTTGATTTAAGAGCTGTGTATTACAGTAGACTCTCGCTAATTCGGCTCTTTCAAGATCGAGCTACCTTTTAATTCGGGCAGCAGTTAATTTAAAAAAAGTTTGTTGGCATTTTTCAAGTTTATGATTATGAAATGAAGCAAAATATCCTTAAATTCGAAATGGTTTGTCTCAGTTATGATGTGATTTTGCATTATTAACTGCTTTTCATAAAATTTACAATAAATATGTGCATATAAACTTAATATGTGTATGCAGATGACCAAAAAATCGTTACATTTCAAAAAGTTTAACATTTCGGTCCCAAATGCCCGAATTTGAGAGAGTCTACTATACTATCTATTTACGCGTTAAGTCCTGAAAGAATGCTCTCAAAAACAAGAATCTGTATTGCTCAAGATAATGATCTCCGTTGAATAGCATTTTTTTCAGTATTTTAGTAAATTAGGCAAGCAGTAATCCAATTTCCTAAGTATATAAAATTGACAAAAAACAAACGATCAGTAAAAAATTCTAAATGAGCAGTAAAATATTAAAAATGAGCAGTAAAATATCTAATTATGGTCAGTAAAAAACTTAAATCTTTACAAAAATGGGCCTAATTTACATATTTAACATTTGAAATTGTTCCATATAGAATGAAAAGCCCTTTATTTTCCCTTTGCCAAATTTTGGACGATAATATCACTGTTTCAAATTTTTTTTGTTACTGATCAATTTTAACTTTTTACTGCTCATTTATTCAATGCCTATAAAATTTAAATAAATTACGATTTACCAGATATTTTGGGAAATTGTAAATTAACAGCTTTCTTGATATATCTTCAGAAATAGTACAGTGATTTATGATAATTTTTGCGTTATAAGTTTATAATAATTATGCTCAAAAGATATTATTTAGTAGGATAAAGTGATATAAATTGGACATAGTGTTACAAGTTGGACAATTCGCCGGTACAAGTTGGACATGGCTTTTTTCTTGATAAATACAGTACAAAATTTGTTTTAAGCACAAAGAACCAAATTATAAAACTAAAGCATTAAAAATATACAAATAAAAATGAAGTACTAAATTTATCAAGAAAAAGCCCTGTCCAACTTGTACCACTTTACCCTAATTAAAATGGAATTATTGTTCGTTTTCTGATTTTTTACAAAAGAAATACGTTTCTTTTACTGACAAAAATCTTTTGGTAGAATTTTATGAAGCACCTTCTCATACATTGGATTCCTATACAAAATGAGTTGTTTTTTCGATTATTGTGAAAAATTGCAAGAAAAATTGAAATCTATGATACTAAAATCTTTACCAAACCTAAGGAAGCAAACACAAGGAAAATGATTCATGCTGTCACAGAAAGAGCTTTCTGTTTAGTTGCACAGCGAGCAAATGAAGGACAATGATTAGTGTTGCTCCTTCGCACGTGGTGATATAAATGATGCCATGCAAGCGATTGCCTCTAGCGGCAAAAAGCACTTAATGAATGTTCGGGTGGAAAAAAAGGACATGGGGGTGGAAAACTTCAATTGCGGTCTTCGAGACAGAAGCAGAAAACCAATAATGAATGCCCATGATAAATGAGACAAGTGCAGACCCAGTCGATTCTAGGAATGGGCGAAAAAGTTTCCTGGAAAATGGATTTGTCGAGTGGAAGAAAGAGGTTTAACCGATAGGGCAAAAAATTTATTCCATGCCATCTCCAAAAGAATAGGATAAGGACTGGACACTTTGCGATAACCTTTTGTATCAGAGTTGCAAAGAAAAGTATTTTATAGAGTTATAATTTTAGTTCTCACACTCTGAAAAAGAAATCAATATGAAGTATATTATTCTTGAGTTATTGTATTTGTATTTTTTTTGTATTTATTTTTTGCCAACATTTATAATAGCCCCTCCATATCACGTGTCCGCCGCCGACTTAGCGTTGGTGACCAGCCTCCAAAGCCAAACAGCGGAAAAGCTTATTCTCAGGCCTTTCGTCGTGTTAAACGATATTTTTCTCTACAGTTAACTAAGTGGATATCTCACATGGGCAATATGGCTGAGAGGGAAACTATTAGATAAAACACATGGGAGATACGACAACGTGGCTAGGTACTAGAACGTTTTACTGCCGTAGGGATGAAGGAAAAAATAAAAGTGAAAATGTATATCTATATGGAACAAGAACGGAGATCAATACACCCAAACCAAAGGAACGATCCGAAACCGCAGTGTAGCCGGAGATAAGAATTTACACTCAAGTAACCAAATAGGGGAAAGTACTCTCCCTTCGAACGTTCATGCATTCGAATAATGTGAATTTATTTTATACCAGCAATTGATAATAAGTTAACTAATATTTAGTAGAAATGTGTAAGTCTCTTTTAGAACAAAAGAAAATTTACATTCTTCGAAGGCATGAACGTTCGAAGGGAGAGTACTTTCCCCTACTCCGTGCTAGCCCGTCCTGTTTGCAACAATGGGGAGAGAAAAGGCAGAAGTCTCGAGAGAGACCCCAAAAGTAGGCGGGGTCAGAAAGATACTCCACCAAAATTCAACGCAAAAATCTCCTAAAAAAAAGAAAAAAGTATTGTAAATAGAAGAAAATCATGCTGACCACACCGCAGGCAGGTACATTCCCAAAAGACAAGATGTCCAGAACTTCGTAACATAAAAATGAGTTAAATCAGTTAAAAATATACAAATGAGTCACTGCTGTCGCTGCTTTTGCAGCTGTTGCAGGTGCTGCTGCTCTACCCAAGAGGCAGACCAGCGTTGGCTTACCCTCTGTCCTGGGTAGGAGCGAAACCGAAATAACGGCGAAGGCGATCCAGTGAAGGGACCATCATGAGGAGACCTATTAAAATCCCCCAGGCGGTCGTGGAGAGGAGGGCTATTCTAAACCTCATGTTGGAAAACAAGATCCTCTTTACGGATGAGGAAATCAAGAGGCTTACAAAATATTTAAGTCCTACCTTCAATTTCAAACTGACGAGGAATTAAAGCAGTGTATAGTACACAGTAAAAACTATAATACACTGATAACAGCTAAAAGTACAAAAATAAAAAATTCATTGAAAAAGTTAAATAAATATAAGGTCAAGAAAAGAAAGAAATCATTATAATCCGTTAATTCACTTTAGATAGAATTTGGTAAATTTCGATATTGTAATGCCAGCTTCAGACTGGAGGTTTAGCCCAGTTTCCGTAGGTCTCAAAAGTCTAAATAACGAGCAATTTTATTGATTTTTCAATATCTATTGGATCATTTACCCTTAATATCTAATTCTAAATAACAATTTCCTAAAAAATCATGCCTGATAAGGAATTAGAGGAGTTAAGCCAGATGGCTAAGTCTTAGGTCTGAAGCCCATATGAGGGTGGGGTAACATTGAGGTAGAGTGGAGACGAATTCTATACCTATTGTTAGAAAGGTTTCAATCGCAAATACAATATACTTATAAAATTTTATCGAAATCGCTTCATTATAATCACCGAAGATATGGTCCAGCCAAGTGAAAGTCAAAACGGTCTCGACATTAACTGCTCCAAACTTTCAAATTTCATCGAAAAGCATCGTTTGGTATACGAAATATTCGACCTTTTGGGGTGTTCTGAAGAGTTCAATTCAATTCAATTTATTTAGAAAAAATAGGACAGTATGTCCTCTATACAAAAGTTAACCCTAAACATTATGATTGTGATGTTGGACTTGAGGAATGAGTGGAAGCCACATTATTCAAGATAAGCCCCCTCTTTCGCTCCCTAGGAAGGAAATTCCAAAGAATGACACCTTGCACAAAGAAAAAATTGCGAAAATTGCGACTCCCTGAACTGGGCACATGGAGACACGAAGACCTAGCAGAGGATCCAGGAACTACGCCGAGTTTCGCAAGGTACCGAGGTCCACCGGTGCAAAGATGTCGGGAAATAAAGTCCACCATACGAATTTCAAGATAGGAGATCAGTGGTAGACCGAGAATGGAGTTTGCAAAAGCAGAAACATAATCATATTTGCGAAGTCCGAAAACGTAACGCAAACAGGAATTGAAAAGAGTTGTACAATTTAAAGGATATTTACCAAGAATCCTAAACTTGGTTTGTAAAGGATTTAAATATGGATTGTATTTGCTATAGCAAATTTGAATTATAAAACATCGTAGCAAAAACGTAAGATCAATCACCTCTAGACTAGAATATGGGTTCAATAGTAAGGGTCGATTTATCAGTCACCCTTTGCTAAGTAAAAGATTTTCAAAATAGCAAACACTTTCTCAATAATTTACACTTCAGAAATAATAACAGATTTCTTTACTTTCAATGTACTTTCAGTCAGCTTATCAGTTTTCCAGTAGCGTTTCTAATTAAATTTAGAAAGTGTCATAAAATTAATCAATAATTATCTGCAAACTATTATAATATATCATAAACTTTAACTACAACTCTGTGTTAGAAATCCCTCAATTTCATTACTGATGTTTTTGCATTGAATTTCAATATCAATTTTTTTTTTAACTTTTTCCCAGGCGAAATATGATACAGAAGATGGAAGTGAGATTTGGCAAAGACCTAAACGGAAAAAGCGCATATTCAATTGTATGTTTGTCGAATTTGTGTGGATGTGAGGAAAAAAAAAGCTTCAAATTTATGTTTGAATTTTAGCATATCAACAGTCATGCACGCCTCAGACTTGGAGTATTTGGGTTCAAATGGTTGGAAATTTGACCCAAAGTTTTTCCCCCATATACGAACGGTGAGGTTGAGGACCACCCGCCGGAAAGAGCCAAACCCAAAAGCATTATATAAGAGAGGAGAGAGCAAATGGATGTATTTTTCGATGAGAAAATTCTGTGCTATAACACATAAATCTGTTGCTATCGGAGCACCAAGGAGAAATTGTTAGACAATTTTTCTACCCATTATTTATATGATATGGCGAGAAGTTCTTTTCCTCCTTTACTGCTTCCAAAAACCCACCCCTTGAGGTGCTGTTTTGGTGTTTGTGAGCCATCGTGATTTCTTATTTTATTCTTTGGCGGGAAAAATAGGCATGATTCGGGTGGATGGAGACTTGGGATTCTGGGCCACGCCAATTTGGAGCCAAAAGCTCTATATAGTTGAACATCTTTTCTCCTTCCCCCAAGTGGATATTGTGCCGAAAAACTGTGTACAAACTCTGACTCAATTGAGATGAAGTGACTGAAATGAATTTAAGCGCGGTTACTTGCCTTCGTTCCCATTTTATTTTTATGTATAACTGTGTAGAGAGCTTTTTCTAGCAAAACAACACATTTTTTATGATTTACGTTTATTTCTAAGTCTGCAATTTCAGAGCAATTTCATTGGTCCGAAATAATAAAAAAAAAGTATTTAAAAAGAATTAAAAAGTTAAAGCTAAGTCATAATTTAAATTAAGTTAGAAAGGTAAATTTATATAGAGTTGAAAGTAAAAATATCTTAAGTTTATATGACTTGAACGAAATAGTCGAATCAGCTATTAATACAAGACTGTAACTTTAATAATTTGTTAATTCACGAAAATTACTTTAATGTTAAAAATTATAATTTCTTAGTGTAATGAAAATTAAAAATACAATAAAATCAGTAACATATCCAATAGACCTAAAGTCGATATCTCTTATCGTTTGGCCTCTAGACTAAATTGAAAAATATATACAATCAATAAATAAAAATAATATTCGAACAAAATAAATCACTTACAAAGCTTACAAGTACATCCAAATTTAACCAAATGGATTAAGAAATAAGCTTTGTGAGATTATTTAACTTTGACCTAGAAAAATTCGATATCGAAAATTGTTCGACATCGAAAATCGAAAGTCGCTCTTGTACCTCCTAACACGGTAATAAATTAAAAAAAGAGGATCACGATGTCCATACTGATCTCTCTCTTCAAGTTATAGCAAAAAAAATCAAATGTGGGGGAGACTGGGGCAAAAAGTCACAAATTGAAAATTTGAAAATTCAATATCTTCCAAGATAAAAGACACAGCGGCTTAAATTTTTTTTCCATAGATGGCCCCTATAGACTTTCTTCAAAGTCGTAAATTTCATAGAATTCGAACAAGGAATTCAGAAAATAAAAAAATATTGAAATTTTTAAAATGTTTTCCTTACAGCTGATATCAATTTTGACCTACTTATTTTCCAAAATTGATGCACTGGTAAATTTCCTAAATGATTTGGATTCTTTGAATACGAAACCACTATTTATTTTAGAATTTTTACAAAGATTCTTTTTTCCAGAAATCCTTTTATTAAAAATGACCACTTGGGGTAAAAAGTAACAAAAGGTATGGAGCAAAAAGTAACAAAGACCGAAGCAATTTCTGATATCTCACGGTGAGAAGAAACGTCATTTCCATGTCTCGCCGCTTTTTGTTTGCATTGGTCAAACGATTTGCACTCTCTTCTGTGTTTTTTTTTTCTAAAATAGCTTGAAAAGCACATTTTTGTCGTTCAGATAGAGAAAACTGTGTTTTAAAAAGGTGTAGAGTAATAAATTTTCTATAAAATTTAAGCTCGGTCAAATGACAGACTGCGATAGGGAAGAATACTCACCAATTTTTTTTGGAAAAGAAGAAAAAAATTAAAAATTAAACCCTGAAAAATATATTACATCTGTATTTTAAGAAATTCATAAAGTTTGATAGCGACTTTGTACCGTTTGTGTTAAGTTTTTTGACCGATCAATTTGACCGGGTCTTGGTAGATTTAGTGTTAAAATTCTTAAATAACGTCTATGGATTACAAAAAAGGATTGTCTATGTATTTCAAAAGGAAAAATTAAAAAAAATAATTTACCATTTGTCCATCTGATTTCTCGAACATAGATTTGTCAAGAAACTTTTGGCCGACACTGTACTAGTGATAAGCTCAGATCCTGCTTATGGCGACTAAGATCTTTTACAGATTACCTCTAAAAGTCTCTACACATTTTGAACAATTTTCGTCAAAAATTGTATTTTTACAGAATTTTGGCATTATCACCTACAGCGTTGCATGCAATTTTCTTCAAAAAAGCCATTTTTAACAAAAATAGCTCTCAATGTGTAAAGCCCTTAAGTGCTTTCGACTCGAAGTGCGTATCAATTCGATTGTGAATGAAGTACATTTTTATATTAAAAAATTGAATAAAACCAAATTAATTTCGATCATTGAAATCGATAAAATTAGCTCGACGTATTCTATCCTTCTATACGGTTGGATCAAAATGTTATCTAAACGTATTTTATAGACAATATAATGGACACCCCATATCTAAGATCGTAACAGTGTTTCAAATGATTTTTTTTTCTTAATATAGGTCTAAAGATCCATATAATAACATACTAATATTTAACTAGATCCAATAAACCGACATTGAATTACTTTACATTACATTACATTAGATTATTTTCCCGATTAAACTTTTGCTAAAAACTTATAGATATCTGATTCCATTGCCTCTCCGGCAGAGCTTACATTTTACGAAGAAACAACCAAACCGCCGGACGGATAGGAAAATCGATTTACAGTAGACTCTCTCAAATTCGGGCATTTGGGACCGAAATGTCGCCCAAATTAGAGAGAAATTCGGGCGACAAACTTTTTGAAATGCAACGATTTTTTGTTCATCTGTATACTCAAAATACGTTTACATACTCATATTTATGGTAAATTTAGTGAAAACTCCCTACTAATGTAAAATCACATCATGACTAAGACAAACCATGGCAAATTTGAGCATATTTGCTTAATTTGATAATTCTAATCAAACTTGAAAAATGACAACAAACTTTTTTCAAATGTAACTGCTGCCCGAATTAAAAAAGTAACCCGATCTTAAAAGAGCCGAATTAGTGAGAGTCTACTGTATATGGATTCGTGCGAATTTTGAGCCTGATCGGCGAAGATAGAATTTCACGTCTGACCGCGGAGCGGAATCTGAGGTGTAAAGATTTTCAACGAAAACCTTATACGTAAAATTTTGGTTTAAGACTAAAAAAATAGGTAAAGCCAGGAGCCATCATACGCTTTAGAAAAGGACGAAATCACCTCGTCTCGTCGAGGTATTATTAAATTTACTCGTTTACACAATTGTCGTGCTTATTTACATTTGTCTCCACTTGTGCATACAAAACAAATGTTGATGGCAAAATGGATGGAAAAGGTAGAAATGTTATGACAAAAGTAAAGTTTTCGAGAGGGGGCCGTCAATTGTAAATTTTCCTGATCAGAGAACACACACTTACACACACACGCATACAGACCAAAATTTGTGTATACGCAAAAGGTATAGGACACAAACATCCATTCATTTACCAAACACAAACCACAATTAAATATTCCACCGGCAGCAAGAGAAATTGAGTTAATTCTATATGCAAACACTGATTAAAAATGACGATAGGTAACAAATAATACAAGCCAATTCCACACGATATTCAATTCTCGGCCGCAGAAAATTGGTTTTTGTGATTCAATCAGTTAAAGTTCATGGATTTTATCATATTTGTATTTTACACTATAGCGTGCATTAAATTAAATTGAATCGTTTGCAGACCCTTCATTGAAAAGAAGATAATAGGTCAATGCACAGGTAATTTAGCAAAAAAAATCACTTATGTAATGTTCTTCTTTTGAGGTTTCTGAAGTAATTTTTTTATTCAAGTTATTGATTAGCAAAATTTCGAAGTTTCTTCTTGATTTCTCCCATCAAGATCTTCAGAAGATCATCACTGCGGTATTTGACCATTTTATTCCACTTTTTATTGAAGTCCTTCTATATTCTGTATAGGTTTAGGCTACTTCTTCGTATACTTTTCGAAAATAACCCAATTACTCTCAATGCGACGAATATTAAGGACGTTTTTGGCTTTGGTGGGTTCATATCCTTGGATTACGTAACGGACATAATTTTCCTCCTACCATACTTTGACAAGCTTTTGAAATTTTTGACAATCAGCTATGAAACACTACGAATCGATTATGAGTCGACAAGTAATTTCTGAAATCGATCGCTCAGAATAAGAAACGAATACCTCGCCTAGGCAAATTTTACAGGAAAGCGATTTGAAGCTAAAATTTTACATGCAGAGTAGGGTAGAGTCAGGACTTTTTCGCCATTAAGCACTTTTTCGCCACCTAAATTAAAATCACATTTTAAGAGAATTATGAGTTCGTGGAACTACGAAATGAGTGTTATTTCGTGACTTCTACCCAAATGAATCAGAAAACCATATCAGATGCTCCACTGACTAGATTATTTGCAAGTTAATTAAAGAAATTGTCGACAAGGTGAACAGTCACCAAAAAAATATGGAGTTCTTAATAATAATAATAATAATAATAATAATATATTTCTGATTCATGTCCCTGTACAAATATTAGTACAATAGTGGGGCTGTACATAAGATAGTATTGTGATAATTGTATAGAAATTAAGTTTCAGAGTTTTACAAGAGGTTGGTGGGAGCAAGAGACCTATGAAGACAACCGAAAAAATAGTTTAAGACATCCTTTTATAATAATTCAATATGTTCTAGTATGTAACTTTGTAATTGTTTTGGTGTGAGGTCTAGTAATTCTTCATTATTTATTATGAGTTTATTGTAGATATTAATTGCTTGATATTTAATATTTTGAATTCCATATTTGGTTGTTCTAGGCTTATTATTAACAATGAAAGATTTTCTTGTATTTATGTTTTTGCATTTAAGTATTAAATTTGTTTGTGAATGGGTAGTTTTTGTGAAAATTTTATGTATGTGAATTAGTCTATTAATTAGAATTATATTTTTAATTGGCTGAATGTTAAGTTTCTTGTACATTGTTTCTGTTTTAGTGTATTTGTTTAAGTGAAAAATAAACTTGTCAACTTGACAACTTAATAAACTTGTCAACGCTCAGGCAAATTGTCTTGCATTATTTTATGTTTTTTCAGTACAGTATTCGATATTTTTTCCTGAAAGTCACTTTGTTATTAACTAAGCTTTGTTCTAATATCATTTTTTAATAATGTTTTCCAAAAAAATAAAGAAATCGTCAGTTAAATCAGCATTTGTCGTAACTTCCTTTTGATAACTTTTCAGGAGACGAAATTTTCAGTTTAGCTTTATTTCTCTTAAAAATAAGCCCCGAATGCGATACTTTTGAGTAAAAATAATAAAAGTGGCACTAATAAACTGTAAGATAACTCGAGAAAATCATTATAAAATTATTTTAAAGCTGCAATATTGAGAAATATGTTAGGAGAAACACAATAATATTTTATCGTAACTTCCATCGTTTATAAAGACGTAACTTCCAATGTATGGAGATTCTGGAAGTTACGACAATTTTCTAAAATGCATTATATCAATTTCAATGACACTAGTGATAATAAGCGCCTTTATTTGACTGAATTAGTCAATAATACTGTTATCCCTGTCCCTAAAAGCTTTTATTTCATAAGTTTTATTGAATAAATTTTGTGCGCCACGTCACTTGTTTTGTTTTGAATTAATGACAGATGGGTAGGGATTTTTTCTCACTTTTTTCTCGCAAATATTGAATTAAAATGATTTCATGTTACACTATTCGCACTGTCTTTCGATATTTGGAAGAGTTTGTAAACGTTTTGTTGAGAAATATTAAATTTTTGCTGCAAATTGCAAGCCACGCAAGTAAGCAAAAGAAGTTACGGCAAATGCTGATTACTGAAAATTTTGTATGGAAATTTGTCGTAACTTCCCCAAAAATGGAAGTTACGACAAATTCTGATAAATTTTTCTTAATTAAGGGCACTTACGATAATTTTTGTTTAAAATAATTTTTAATGGGCCTATAAATGTTTCTTTTTCACAAGTGAGTTTAATAAACAAATTTACGCTGATTCTAAATATGTATATATCCCAAAATCGCAAAAATGAAGTTACGATAAATGCTGATTTAACTGACGAAATACGGATGTGGTGAAATAGGGCTTACTTTTTTCGGCTGTGTAAGTACTTTTCGCCATTCATTTTTCCAAGCATTTTGTAAGTGGCGCTCCTCGCGGAATTTAGTTGAAACAGGCGTAATTTTCAATTGATTTTTGTCGCAAATAAAAAATGTGCAAAAAATCATTCGAAATACTCTAATAATTGTTTAATAACGGTGTTAAATAAGAAAAGTACTGTGCAATGTACTTTTGCGGGTTTTCGAAAGCTGCTGTTTCTTAAAAATCAATTAAAAACAAGTGGCAAAAAAGTGCTTACACAATGGCGAAAAAGTGTTTACAAAGTGGCAAAAAGTACTGAAACATGCATTGTTGCAGGAAATGTACTTTTTCAACCAGATACTCAAAAGTTCCCGGAAAGTCTCCTGGTTCAATAGAAAGTTAATGCTTCAAAGTACTTATGCACAAAATTTCATTTTATTTCGACAAAAAGTGTAAGAATTATAAGGGTGTCAAACCTTAAGGTGGCGAAAAGTACTTACTCTACCCTATAGGATTTTTGAGATTTAAAATCTCTATACTTCGAAAGTATAAATATCTTTCAAGTATAATATTCACAAGGACAATAAAGGGTACAAAGAAGGGGATCGGGAATCTTCGTTTTATCATGTTCTTATGTTACTGGACTAGAATTATTATTTTGAAAAATTTAAGATTGAAATCACTTGCCTTTTTGTATACAAAAGGGACAGATAATCCTAACCGGCTTATGTAGGTGAGATTCTTAACGTGAGCTAACTCGGAGTGCATGCAAATTCGATTTGATGCTGAAGTAGGGAGACGCCATTCAGTTATCTTGAATAAAATTCGTGAAATTATACAAATTTTGTATTTAAACCAAAATATCAAGGATTTGGATGAACTGACAGAAAAGTGTTATATGGGTGAAATGTAGACCAGAATGTTCTCTATAATTTTTCCATAGAACATGATCTCATCGATTACTCAGAAGCCAAGATAAGCGAGGTTTTTTGTTTCTTAACTCGTTTTTTCATCCAGAGTGCCCCAAGTAGTCATTTGTTGAACTTCAACTATATCAAAGAATTGTTGTATTCTGTGGGATTTTCCATTTAAAACCCTATTTTAAGTGTCTTGGTGGAGTAGAGGCAGTCAAATTGGCATCTGAGTGATTTCAAAGCGTTATTATGGGAAAAATCTATTTTTTCACACTTAAACGGCAAAATCGGAGTGATAGCGTAGTCTGACCGGAAAATGATGTATGGACGAAATGTAGAGACAAATGTCCTCTACAATTATGTCGAAGCAATCATCAAAATCGTTCAGCGACAGTCGAGACAATTGAGGTTATGTGATATTGAAATTCGTTTTTTGACTGTGGCGCCCCTGGTGTTGGTCCCACGAAGTTCAAATGTTCTAGAAAGTTGTAGTATTTTGTGATATCTTTCGTTTAAGCCCTCATTCATCAAAATCGGTCACATAGAACCAGAGATATGATTTTTTGAATTTCGTGAACTTTGACCCCTCATATCTCCGGTTCTATTGAAACCACAGCGCGCATACGCACCATTTTGGAAACGTCCTAGACTGGACTACAACATACTAAAATTTCATTAACTTGCACAATGCCGTTTTTGAGAAAAGTGACTTTGAATTTCGATGAATTTTGACGCTATCACAGCGCCACCTGTGGTGACTTTTTGAACTTCCATCTGAAAGTGCTCATCGAGACGAAACCAAAAAGGTAAAATTTATGTCGATATGTTAATTAGAACCGGAGATAGAGGCCGGTCAATGTTCGAACTTTGACCCCTTATAGCTCGGGTCAGGGGTTATGGATCGACTTAAGGTTTTTTTTGTTTGATAGGTATAATCAACGGCTACAACATACTAAAATTTCAGCCCGATTGCATAAGGAATTTTTGAGTTATTTAACTTTTAAGATTTAAAAATTTTCTTTTTAATAATAGCGCCCCTTGCGGTGGTTTTATGAACTTGCGATGTTAGAAGGGGAAGTGGCATTTCATGAGAGCTTTCCAAAAAGCCCTCATTTTTTAAATTCTGACAATCAGAACCGGAGTTATGGCCATTTTAAGAAAATTTTTTTGGACCCTTATAGCTCGGGTCAGGGGGGTCGGGGGACCTTAAGTTTGGTATTGATGGAAAGCTCTAAGGCCCAGCTATAACATACTAAAATTTGAGCCTGCTCGATGCCATAGGGGCGGAGCTATTGAGAAAACAAAAAAAGGGGGGTCTTCAAAATGGCGGAAGGAGGGGTGGGGGGTGGGGGGTCAATGCACCATGTTGCAATTTTCATACGATATTTAACCTTTGCCGAAAACCGCAAGTCGATATCTTTTTTAGTTTAGGAGCTATTAAGCTCCAAAGAGCGGCCGGACGGCCGGCCGGCCGGCCGGCCGGGAACGTAACTTAGCCCCCCATATATTCGTGATCAGGAAGTGGCGAAACACATTTTGGCCAAGTTTGAGCGCGATCGGAGGACATGAAATTTTGTTAGGATTATAGTAGGTGAGATTGTTAAGAATCTCACCTAATATTTTTATAATGAAACGGAAGTTTTTGTGAAGAGGCTTTTGAATTTTACTAAAAAAAATATTAAAATTTTCGTACTCCAATGGTGTAAAAATATTAAATAGTATTGATTTGAATTGTTTTATAAATTTTTCTTGATAAATTTGGATGAGTTTTTGATGACTTTTTAAATTGTAAAATTATTATACAATGAACACAAATCTCTCGTGATTCCAAATATATTCAGTAACCAAGACGCTTAACTCATACGAGTTTTTCTTAATTTTTTGTTAATTTATTTATTTATTATTGTTTTAAAAAAATCATTAAACCTGTCAAATTAACCATTAAAGGCGCAACCTGCGGTGGGTGTTTTGGGGTTGTGCAGTCAATTGACACAGCCCCGAACAAATTGGGGATGGAGTGTTAGCAGAAGCATCATATATGGCAATTATGTATGTATTATGTACACATTATAGCTGAGTATTTGCAAAAAGCGCCAATTTCGACTCGGGAGCAGCATTTAAACCAATAATGCCATATGGCTGAGCGTTTATTTAATTAGAATGTTATTTGAATTTTGGGGCGTGTGGAGTAAATCTACGGCATTAGCGCACTGTCATTTGATCAAATTAAAAATGGATTACTGACGCTTGCTCCACACGTAAATGTTCCAGGGGTGAGATTTTTTTTCAGGGGGCGACCATAGATTGTCAGTGTTTAAATAGGCACCAAAGGATACATAATTTGTATGGTTGATTGGTTTATGAATATAAAAATCGCCACCACACAGCAATTACAAAATTTCAATTACTAATTTATGGTCGGTTTACTTTAGTCATTTCGCCTTTCTTTCGTCAATTATAAATTTAAGAATTGGTAACAATATGCTAACCAGTTTCTTAAGACAAATAAATTTTTATCAAGAAGAAGACAGCTTAATTTCAGGCAGTTAACATTTTTTGAGACTCACTTACAAAACGTTTATAAACTTTAATACGACATATTGTTACAAATATGGGTAGAGGAGCCCTCACTCCACCCCTATAATAAGCGCACCCTGGCGAATCGACTACCCCCTCTAGGGGGTGAAAAAACCCATCTGTGGCGTCCATGGAGTGAAACTATCATGGCTTTCCTTGTGATTCTTTATTGCCTAATCTCTATCTCAAATCGGTTACAACACTCTTAAACTGAATTCCTTAATTCCTTAAGAAATTGAATTCCGTAATTTTACGCCTCTACACAATTAATAATTCCTTGAGAGGTAGTTAGGCGTTGATGTAGGCTTCGGATAATTAATGAAAAGCCCCCAAAAATGACACGCAGGAGAAATTTCCTGAACTCCGAAGATTCCGCTCTCCTGTAGAGAGCATTTTTGGGTGGCAACCATTGTAGTATCTCCAAGATCATCAGGGCCAAACAGGGTTATTTTAATGTCTCATCTCCTAGTAATAATGTTCCGCTTCCAAAATCTTAGGATCTAGCTCCAAGACCAAGGCCACACCAAATGCTTATAAGCTGGCACTTGAACTAACGAACTACGAAGTCGTGGAGAAATCGTCTTCAGGCACGGGGAGATGAAAGGCATACTCGTAGGGGAGACCGGGGCAAAATTACCCACGCATGGTATTAGACAATGGGAAGTTATAGCCTGTCATAGCTGCCATATAAGGATTATTGAAGAAATCAGTTTATTCGAAGAAAATACATCCCTTCCTTAGAAACATTTCAGACTTGTTAGGAATTCCAAGATCTTGTCAAATAGTAGCACTTACACATGCGCCCTATGCTCTCTTGAACGCGCTTTTACCACTTTGAATTTTTTAATATCTAGGCAACTTACTTATAAAACGTATCTCCTCAAAAAACTAGGTTTTTAAGAAGAAGAAGAGGGATGGGGAAAATTAGACAGTCCTTAGAGTGACTTTCAGGGCCGGGTCCCCCTAATGTTCTGAAATCGCTATCCAACCATTTGGCTTCTAGGGTTGAGAACAGTAGCACGCACGGGTAAATAGATGGTAAGGCAAACAGCGTGACGTCAAAAAAAAGTCGATAGTTAAAATTTCCAGAATTCTATCAAAATATAACCTGCACAATTCAATAAAAGATTAGGTTAGGTTGATTGCCTTCTTACAGAATCCACGTGTTCCCAAAATAAATACCTAAATGAATTAAAATGATAGGCTGATTAGTTCCTGACCTTACTGCAACTCACTTCCAGCAATACCTGTTGAAGAGACACAAAGTGATCAAATCCGGGTCGATTAACCGAATTTCTTTGTGCCACGTTGACTCCTTCAAAAGAAGTTCCCTGAAGCTCCAAAAATGAAACGCCGGAGGATCTCTATTCACTAATTCTTTAACACTTGGAAGGACCCTAGTGGCAGCCGCTGCCAATTTAGTTTTCAATGTTATTTTTTATAGTGAAGAATATATCATTTCGCCTGGAGACCCGATTGAATGCGTGCAGAATTTATCTGGCTATTTTTTCGTTATAAAATTTTTAATAAAAATTAAATATTAATGTAAATATATTGCAAAAACAAAAAACTTCACTCGGAAGGACCAAGTGGCAGTTGCTGCCATATGCATTTTATATGGCAGTTTGACGTTCTGCAGATGTAATTTTCTTGATTATTATTGTATAAAAGCCTTAAAAGAACAAATTGAAAGTGTTTTTGCAAATTATTGAGAAGAATTATGGGAAATATTGAATTGGGAAATATGTATGAAATATGAATAATTATGGGAATTATTCAATTTTTCTCTTATTTACCAAAGCTCAAAATCCATTTTGTTAAGCGAAGTTAATAGAAAATAGTTAATAGTATTAACTATTGTTCATATGTAGAATTTCTGCTTTGAAAAATAAGAGAAAAATTGAAATATTCAAAGGCTGCCGTATTAAAAGGCACACCACTTTCCCTGACGCCATGATTCTGATAAAAATGAAAACATCGAATGGTTAAAAATCTTTAGATACAGTACCCAAGGAGGTGAAATTTCTGATTCAGACACCAGAAAAGAACTGACTGAGGCTCCGAATGTTAAAATATATGTAAAAATATTAAAATATTATGTAAAATCTGATAAGTGGCAGCGGCTGCCACTTGGTCCTTCCGTGACACTTTTAGTTAGGGTTCTTCGAAGTGTTAATAACTACTCTTCTTGACAATTTCTGATATTCTACAACTCTACAAAAACGGTCTCACAATTAATTAATTAATTGGAATTCAGAATAAATCTTAGCGCTTCTTAATGGCGTCTTTTCTCGACGATGATTTTTCTCCAAGTGTTCGCCTTCTTCAAAAAGAGCTTTATCCAAGTCCACGGGATAAAAAATTTCCCTTTTCCCCTCTTTTGCGAAGTGACATTTGACGTAATTCCAAAACACATGTCCATGCTGAAAACATAGACTAATTTCCAACATCCTTAGAGCACAAAAAGCCAAAATATAATACATATACCTGAAAATCGAGGGATTATATCACTCCTTGGAAAGTACATGGGCCCAAATCATTTTAAACATTTCACAGGAGACAACATGAAATATTTAATTTTGCGTAAATAATTATCTTAATTTATTATCTTAAGAAAAAGATTTTATTTCAAATTAAAATTTCATTTGTACAGTAGACTCTCGCAAATTCGGCTCTTTTAAGATCGGGCTACTTTTTAATTCGGGCAGCGGTTACATTTGAAAAAAGTTTGTTGTCATTTTTCAAGTTTGATTATGATTATCAAATGAATCAAATATGCTCAAATTTGGCATGGTTTGTCTTAGTTTTGATGTGATTTTGCATTATTGAGGGATTTTCATGCAATTTACGTTATATATGAGTGTAAACTCAATATCTATATGCACATGAATAAAAAATCGTTGCATTTCAAAAAGTTTGTCGCCCGAATTTCTGTCTAACTCGGCTGACATTTCGGTCCTATATGCCCGAATTTCAGAGAGTCTACTGTATTAGCGTCGGTCGTGACACTGTTTAAAATTCAACAATTTTTCGTTTACTTTTATACCATATTAAATTTTCATATACTTAAATTACATAAAATTTCCAATGATATGCAGCATAACCAACTTAACTAAATTTCATGTGAACAAATATTTTTGAAACCTAGCCATCAAAATTAAAAAATATATATATAACAATTGAAAGACAGCCAATTAAGCGTGTCTACAGAGTCTACTGTATAATAGTAGAGTAACTGCCCTAATTCAAAACCATTTCCAGACGCTTTAACTTTGACAGAAGATTCAACACATTAAGTTCATATTTTTTCTGAAGAGAATTACATAAATTTGCTCCTTGACTCTTCTAGAATGTTACTATTTAGTGCAAATTCTTTAAATTGAGTTTGAAAACTACTTTAATACAAGAAAAATACACAAGTGCAAAATGCTTCTATTGGAAACAATTTAATCCAAATGGAGACAAGGGAAATTTTCCAATTGGAGACAAACACTAAGTGATTAAGAAAATAGTTTATTTAATCATTTTTTTAGATGACATTTTTAGTATCCTCATTCTCGCCTTTTTGCTCTTTTACTTTTTGATCATCTTTTGAACCGTTTAAAAACTTTGCATTGTCAATATCATTACGATCAAATGGTAACAAGCCGCATCCTCTAAATCCACTTTTTGCTATATTTTCGAGATTTAAGAGTGGCAATGCATTTGATAATACCCTTGCAAGATTTCTTGGTTTCAATCTGTCTCCATCATTTTCCATTCTCCACTGAGCTAAAGCTCAGTGGAGAATAGACCACCTTTTCGCCTTTGGGAGAAAGCATAACACCAGTTTCGTCTAGATTAAAGATGCGATCAGGAGGGAATTCCAGAAGATCTTTCGATTCTAAGTATTCACGGGTTTTCTCAAACCAGTCAGTGATGTTCTCAGAGGTAACACAGGCTCTTTGGGTGGTATATGATTCTGGTTTACGACGGCTTAATTCTGGATGTCTCTTCAAAAACTTCCTGAACCAAGCATATCCTGGCCTTCCATCTACAAACTCATTGGTGATCTCGAACTTCTTACACATGAGCTGTACAGTGTCGAGGACTTAATCCTTAGTTATGGGATGCCATTTGTCAGCGCATTCCAAAATCTTTGGTAAAGTGGGGCGCCTTCCCACACTGCATTCCTCCGGATATCTTCTAGTAAGCTTATTATAAAGTGTTGATTTCGGAACGTGAAACAAAACAGACACCTCTTTTAGTGATTTTCCACGACGAAAGGCTTCCAAAGCTTTTTTGAGTTGCTCTTAAGTGTAGGTTTTGTTCTATTTCCTGGTCTTATTTTCCTTTCCCATCTGAAACAATAAGGAGATCGCTCCAATAAACCCATATTTTCGGTGTTTCCCATTGAAGCACTTGCGCACATTTCACAAAAGTACTTTTTGTTCAGAAAATATGTAATTATTTTAATTGAGCACTTCACTTACGGTTAACAATAAAGTTAATTGAGTTAATGAAAGTTAAACTTAATTTCACTAAAATTTGCCAGATATATAGTGCATAAACGTCAAAAAATTAATAAACAACAATCAGCTTACTTGCCTTTTTCATAAGAAAAAATGGTCGATCGATGAATTTTTTCGACGGTGAAAAGTTACACTGTCAATTGAAATGAGACTTTTAAATGTTAAAACTTATTTATATGAATGGATTTACGCTTCATTTGAACCACAAGGAACTAAATAATAGAAATATAGCACAGAAAATATATGAATAAAAATATAATTAGAGTATTTATTATGGAAAAAATAAGTTTCCATTTGGAGTAGCAAAAAATTTCCAATTGGAGCAGGTTTTGAATTAGCTTAATTTACCCTAACTTGAAAAATTTGCTATTGTTTCTCTAGTTTTCATCGAGATTCTTTAAAATTTTATGTTTTCTTTTATAGAATTTATAAAGATTATGAATGAGTATCTAAAAAAAGCAAACAAAAATCGTAGGATTTGAAACAGATTCACGCCCGAATTTCTCGATAATTCGGATGACTTTTCCCCCCAAATGCCCAATTGAGAGTCCTCTAATTTTATATATTTAAATTACATGTTCCGTCTGAACAGTTAAGCCTGAATTAACCCGTCATTCACACCTTACTTTTAAGAAGCTTTCATAGCAAATTACCATAATTACCGAATTAAAAAAATCCAGTCCTTAATTAACTCCTTTTCGTTCGAATCTTAGCGGTAAGGCATAAAATAATGGCGATAGTTGGGTGTTAACCCTTTAACGACGAGACACTTTTTACGGGCTGAAAATCAACAATAAAAATTAAACTGAGAAACATAATCAATGATAAGTCTTACATCTAACTTGGATCTAACTCTTGGATAGTCCAACAGAGCCTGATTCGGTATATTTTGTGCTTCTATAGACGATAGGAACAAAAATAACCCAAAAATAGAAGTAATTTTTCTGACAATACCAATGAATAATATTTTTCGTTTTAATGAAAAATATTACGTATGAGTATTGTAGTTTTCGCCATTTTTTAGCTTAAATATTTACTACATAGCAAATAGCTAGAGATTTGCAAAAAAATATTTTAGATTCCTTCAACCTTTTACTTTACAATTATGTACAGACATAAGAAAAAAATAACTTTAGGTAGTCAGGAAAAATTATTTTCCTTATGGAACACCGGTGTTCCAATCGTCCTTAAAGGGTTAAAAGTCTTAGCGCTGGACTCCCTCTGTGTCAGACCGGGTCTTCATGAAACTCCCCTATTTTCCCATACAAGTTTTTTTAATGTATTTTAGCGTTTATTTCTTAAATTTAGGATTCATCTAATATTTTCAGGACAAAAGAAAATATCTACATTAGTTTCGCGACACTCGCGATAATCAAAGTCATAAACACCCAGAGAGAATTTTTCCACCTTTTTAAAGTAATTCAGTCCTCGCCCAATCTTTATGATGTATCCATTGCTGAGTCTACAATAAAAAATCTTTATTAATATAATTGAACTAGATTATTAAAATATTACTTATTCATTCTTACATTATTTGCCTATCATGAATATGTTCTGAAAACTCAACATTCAGATTTATTCCTCGTGCTACCTTGAGGCTATCTTTTAACTGACGAAAGGCTTCAACTTGTTCACCTCCAACTGACACCGTTCTTACATTGATGTATTTAAGATTGCGACAACTCGAAACTGCCAATTCGCAGAACATCACTAAATTGGTTAACTAAAAGTAGAAAGTTAAATAAAACTTTATAATTACAATCAAAAACTAGTACTTACTTGAAAGTATTCTCGCAAATAAGGTTCCTCTACAAGAATCTCTTTAACCACGTCATTAAGATATTTCCCAAAAAGACTTTTGTAACTGTGTCCCTTAGAATTCTCAATAATATGAATTTTGTCTTTGATCTCTCCTCTTATTGACCATTTTAATATTTGTTCTTTTAATATACAAGCTCGATCTCGGTACTCCTTTATTTTATTTTCGAGGTACTTTTTCTTTGAAGAATCTGTCTGATCTAAATAAAGCAAAGAATTATAAAATCTTTTTTTTTTAGTAATTGCTCTTAATGTTCTTAATACTTTTGGCCATAGTTGCTAATCCTTCTGCTCCTTCTTCATACAAATTCACAGCCTCCATATAACGTCCGGACTTATCGAACTCCACAGCTCTCAATAGCAAGTCCGATGCACTCATTTTTACTATTCTTACTTGGAAATGATATTAAAATACTTATAAAAAATATTTGGTTGAAGAAATTTAAATTAAAAGAAGAATCTCAATTAAAATATATTAAAATGATTAAAATATTAACAAAAAAAGCAGTGCGCTTTGGTTAAGCTACGTTTGACAAGAGAAAGATAAACAAATCAGGGCCATACTCAGGAAAAAAGTATGCACGTGATCACTTACCACAGAGCTCTCTATGACAGAGCACGTTAAATGTTTCAAACAAAATCAAAACCGTACCTTCTAAGTTAAGAGTTTGAAAAAAAAGCTGTTTCAAGCTCTATCTCTTACCAAATGCTTGATCATGTCTTAATGCAGTATGAATGTCTAACAATTCATGGTAGCTATCAGTTACAAGAAATCAATTTATAGTTCTATAAGTAAACTATCAAGATTCCACCAAACCTCTCATGAGAGGCTCAAAATTTGCGATTCCAACAACACAGAATCCTCCCTCACGTGTGTAATTGACGAGTTAACATGGAGAGGGTTGGAATTGTAAAGATTATCAGTGTTTGGTATATATAATGTGGAGTCATATAACTAAAATGGAGTTAAATGATTTTCACATTAAGTATTCACTTTGCACACGCTTTGGCCTCAAAATGCGGTGAAATGCTTATTTGTTGATGCGATGCTCAATTAGTACATTGAAACGTGTTTTTACCCCCAATTGGGATATTTATCCATCTCCGAAGCTTGAACCCATCCTCCATTAAGGGTGAAATTTTATGGAGAAGAGATTCGCGCGCAGAAAATTCAAGTGAAATCCACCAAATCTCTTCATTACATACCCTTGGTGAGATATGCATGAAAATTACTTCCCCTACATTTGATAAATACCACCCTCACAAATACTCCATCGAATTAATTCACGCACCCCGATCTCGCTGAATTTACCCTCATTTTGCTCAAATGAGAATGCTCCATTAAAGTCAGTTGAGTTTAGAACGTTTAAGAGACAAGCATATTTTCAAAATTTTGCGAAGTTGTACATCAAACTGAACCAGACATGTCAAACTTGTGACCTTTGACTCTTGTATTTCGAAACAGAAAAGTGTAAAACATTTAGGTTTAGAGCAAAAATAGTGAAATGGATATAACGATAGACCTCTTTTGCTCTTATACTTCAGTTTTAGTCCTTACCTCCATTGCTACTGGCTACATTTTGTAATTTTAAAGAACACTGGAAAAATTACACAAGAATGTAGGGAAATGTGCAAATTCCGGCCAGCTTGCAATTTCGGACACCATTTTTGTTCCTCGAATTTCCATGAATTTTTAGTTTTTACATACTCTAGAGATTATACAATGCAAAAGAATAACAAAAAATGTAGCTTCGACAAACGAGTTGACGTGAAAAAGATATTGGAAGAATTCCCGAAGGGCAAGGAACTATGAGAATGAAGGTGGCCGAAATAGGGCACCAAAGCTATGTCTATATTTTTATTCATTCTAAAATGCATTAAGAATGATTTTAGAGTAAATAAAGACGGTAAACTCTTTACAAGGTACCAAGCAACACTCTTTCAGAAGAAAGAATAAAAAAATCAATTTGTATTTAAAATATTACATTTCAAACTTGAGACTTTGACGCTTGCATGCAACTATGCCAAAAATTGGCACACTTACCCTATTTATTGTCTTACACGCCTTATACAGGACTTACGCAACAAAGCTTATCAAAATCAAGTTATATCTAGTGCTTATGAAATAATTGTCAAAACTAAATCAATATTTCTACATTCTCTGTTAAGATATTTTATATCTTATGTTCTAATTCCTTTCGCCTTCAATTTTTATTGCTCCCACTCAAAGAGAGATCAGTTATTATAACCGTTTTTTTTTCAATGTGACCGTCCTGGAGCTTAAACGGTTAAAGATATCAACTTTCGGTCTTCGATGACCCCCAATAAAAAATAATATCTCCAGACATTTGAAAAACTTGCCCCCATCGCCCCCTTCATCCCATTAAAACTATGTTTCTTTTTGTTTTTCTCAAAATTGGCCCAACCTTCTTCAATAATTTTCGGATGTTTTGTAGTTAGTCCAGCTGAATATTAAAACATCGACATGAATATTATTATTATTATTATTACTTTATTTTATCACAAGAATAGGGTCATCCCTTTTACAACTGTGATAATAAAAAAAAAATCAGAAAAAAGAGGAACATAAAAAAAATAGAGAATGACAAGAATTCGGAATTAAGAGTGTTCAAGAAACAAATTAATTGCTTCTAGGATCCAGCCTGAAGATAGAAATTACGAATAGCAGCCGCAGAAATACGGCAATCACTCGGAAGAGAATTAAACAGAATGACGCCTTTTACAAAAAGCGACCGATAGAGGCAGTCATCTTGAACTTTAGGCACTATAAGTCCTCGAACCCTGGCAGAACTCCCCGTAACCAGAAGACACGACAGGTAATCAGGATATCCAGAAATCAGCAAATGGGACAGAAATAGCACTGCTCATGTTTTTCGTTTTTTTCTCAAAATTGGCCCAAGTTTTTTTTTTTTGATGATTTTCGAATATGTTTAAGAGATAGTTCAGGCGAGTATCTCGTCCAGACATACCAATGACCGGAAAATTCGCCATTTTGAATTATTGAAGGTCAAAGATCAATCACTTTAGAGGGCCCATTTTTCAACCGATTTGGTTAAATTTAGATTTTTTAGAAAGGTATTTAAATTTTAAACCCGGCTGCATCGGTATTCATCGATAATGAATCGGTTAAGTAGGGGAGCCTGGGGCAAAACTTGTCAAAACGCATATTTAATTCTTTCACGAGCTCTGGGAAAACTTAAACGTTTTATAAATGAGCATATTCTTATAGGAAATTTACTGCTCCACAACATTGCAGAAGACTATTTTCCTCTATCTCAAAAAAATGTGGTTTTCGAATCATTTTTAAAAGTCGATTTTGTGGAGATTCTCAAAATTGCTGGGGCAAATTTTGTCATTCTTCGGATAATTTGTCACGTTTTACTCTCGCAAACGTTAAAAATATCAAATATACATATTTTTATAGGAAATTTATTGCTCTACAAATTTGTCGAAGATAATTTTTCTCTATCTTAACGAGAAAGGTGCTTAAAATGAGCTAATCAATATATTTTCTGTAAGCACAATATTCCAAAAATAGGGCTTTAAATTTCATTATTTTTTATTTTACATAATCCTTCCTCGAATCCCTTGAAACTTTGTAATTTTAAGAAGGTTCATGAAATCTATCTATAATAAAAATTTCAAGCCTCAGTCTCTTTTATTTTAGAAAATAGTGAATATTGAAATTTTCGTTTTGACAAATTTTGCCCCAGTCTCCCCTACCATTTTTTTTATTTTCAAATGGTTTTGTGTGCTAATATACATGATGATACTAATTCATACATGCATGATACTGATTCACGGAAAGCTCTATATCGTTAGTTCGAGCATTCCACAAAGCTGGAACGCTTTTTTCTTAAAGAGTCCTATTATAAAACTACTAAATTTATTCTATTACGATTTTTTGAGAAAATTACAAATATTTCTTAAAAGCATTTTGAAAAAAATCATTGAATAATTTTGCCGGTTCTGTGTAAATTTTGCTTTTAAATTTTTTTTCGGATAATTACCCTATATTTGAAATGCAATTTCAGTACACAGTTCTCTCCTATATGCGAATGCGGCCCATTTGGAACAAAATAACCCTTAGGATTTTAAATCTGTTCAACGGGTTTTCTATTTTGTGCTAGGGGGAAGTGGGGCACCTTTGAAATTGGGATTTTTCATCTATTTTTAAATAAAATTGAACCTTATCGTGATATAATTTAATTGCACAAACAGATTAAGAAGCTAAATTATATCACGATAAGACTTAATTATATTTAAAAATAGGTGAAAAATCCCAATTTCAGAGGTGCCCCACTTCCTCCTACTTGCATTTATTTTCTGTAGAAAAACACCGAATTTTCTTTGTGATGTGCTTATGTTTCATTTTGACGTATCAAAAACTTTGATAAAGTGAAAATATCGTTTTAATTCACCTTTGCACGGTATCAGGGTGTTCGTGTATCATGCTGGTCCATCTTGAGAATCAGCGATAAGAGTAAAGTAATGTAGAAGTGGTGTAATTTGTCAAAACTTACCAGAGAATTTTCTATCACATCAAAATTAACGACTTTTCCTTCCAAGTTGAATCAGAAAAAACCTGCAACCTAAGAATTTAGAAATGAATTATTTAGCGGATTTCACAAAACTCTGACGCCCTACCATCCCTTTTTGCTAAATATGTTCTACATTTTTTGGTCATTTTTACACATCAACCATTTCCAATCCCAACAAAGTAACATCATCAATTTCTGAAAAAAGAATTCGAATATTCCTGTAGAATCTTTCAACAAATAAAAAGTATCAAGAGATATATAACAGAAAATTTCAGATATTATTATAAATTGTTCTCATCCTATTGTTGGCGGAAAGGAAAAATATACTTTCCTTTCATATTTCAATCGTTTCCTTCGCACTCAAATATCAAAGATAAAATGCCGGAACTGCATAAACATACAAAAAAAAATTATTTACCATTTTTTGTGCTATTCCTTTTTATTCTCCACCACAAAAGTTTGAGGGAACAAAATGTCTTATATCGCATCCACCCCAAACTCAGAAATATTAACTCAATTTATTATCTCTTTCCACATAAGTTTTGCAAAGGAAAATAGGAGGTTCATTGTATAAGAGGTTGAGGGGAGTAGGTAATACTCAAGGAGCCACCCTGCACGTCTAATAATATTATGGTTAGAGAGGGCAGAAGAGAGAGTGAAAATTTGGGATGGTGTGAGAAAAAAAGACAAAACCAGTCAAATGCCCAGATAAGCTTAAGGTAGATGAGATTCTTTACAGGGCACCCCCGTGTTCTTGCTACTCGGAATGCGAGCATATTTGATTGTGAGATTGACTTTGAGAATAATCAAACTGAGATCAAAGGTGAAAAGTGATAAAATTAGTTCGTCGAGATTTAGGGCAGAATCTCATTGACAATAAAATACTCGCCGTAGCCTCACCGTATTTCGTTAATTTACGCATTTTCATTGCAATTCTTACGCAAATTTTCCATTACCGTATTACCTAATATCATACGCGGTGGCACTAGGTGAAAATAATATAAGAAAATAGAAAAAATAAAACGAAAATGCGATAAACGGTGAGCAAAAAAAACTATAAGAAAAATTAATCGTACAGTTTTTTTGCTCACCGTTTATTGCATTTTTGCTTAATTTCTTCAATTTCCTTATATTTTTTTCACCTAGTGCCACCGCGTATGAGATAAGGTAATACGGTAATGGAAAATTTGCGTAAGAATTGCAATGAAAATGCGTAAATTAACGAAATACGGTGAGGCTACGGCGAGCATTTTATTGTCAATGTGATTCTGCCCTTACTTAACAATTTATTTATTTATTTATTATAAATTTATATACCGAGCTTTTATTACCATTTTGTATATAGTTCAGTTTACAATTTTTTTAAATAGATTTAAAATGTGAATGAGAAATACATATATCACTTCAGACACTTCAGTATTTGTACCGGGCGGGAATCTAAAAGCCTCTACACATTTGGAGCAATTTTCGTCAAAAATTGCATTTTTGACAGAATTTTGACGTTACATACAACACTGCAGACAATTTCCTTCAAAAAAGATTTTTTTGACGAAAATTGCTCCCAATGTGTAGAGACCATAAACACAACTGTGACTGTCGAGTTTACACTGCCCAAAGAGTCAAACGTTCTTACCAAATAAACCACGGAGCCCCCACTGAGAAAAAAAGAGGCTGCGATTAACGTTTTTTCGTCATTACTTTAACACTTTTTGGGTGTAAAAATATATCAACATTTTTTAATGTTAATTTTACACCTTTTAAGGGTAAAATCAACATGAAAGAAGGGTAACTATAACCCATAATACACCTGAAAAAGGGTAATATTTACACCGTTTTCGGATCAATACTGCAGGGTAAAATTAACATTTCCGGAATGTTATTTTAACTTTTTCGGATTTCACTCAGTGCCTGCTCCGATATCTAACTCTTGCCAAAAATCGTTTGTTGGTATCTATTTTCGAGTCCATTCTTCCATTCAGGTATTTTTCCAAAATCGTTTATACTACAGATAGGCGGTTGAACGGACGAATGAATAACTATCTAATCGAAAAAAGTATTCTTTCCGGGTATTATATTCGTAATCTATGAGTATTAAAACGTATTGCTACAAAATTTAGGTTTATTTAGAAGAGGTCGACTTGCACTTCAGACTACAGGAGCTGAGAATATCAAATAAAAATATTCGATGCCAAATGGATATTATATAAAGACAGTACCGAGCATTATTTAAACAACTTTTTAAAATGCACTTGATATATTTCAATAATTTCTTATTTCTGTAATTCCAAATATAAAAAAAAATATTTTTTTACATGTTTATTTTTTTTTAATAAAAAATTATCGGTTTATGAATGTCTCATAATTTGCAACACAGCCTTTTCTTGATGCTTGTTAAATAAAACCATTTATCACCGCTCTATAAATATGTTGGTAGGATTCATTTGTCAAGTGTGATATATATTTTTCAAATAAATTATTCCTTTTTCACATGAATAAAAACGAATATATCATTTTATAGGCTTTACTTTAACTTTATATTTTTTCCGCCATTACTGTACATGTAAAACTTTATCCAGGGAAATATCTACGAGGCTTTTACGTTTACTACCCAGGAAAAAGTGTCCCTCATCACTTGCTGTTCTGTGACAGACATGACCCAATATCGCAGAAAAAAGACTGGTTTCCACAAGAGTGACCGCCGAATGATCTACCGGAAAAGAGGAGCAGCCAGAAAAACTAAGTTTGAAATTAATTTTGAAGCCAAAAGAGCTGAATTTGTGTCCAAATGAACGCTTTCCAGTTTAAGGGTGATTTTTTTCGTGGTGAGGAAAAAGGACTCACCCTCTGGCCTTCACACACAAAATGAATCCATTCCGACAAATTGCTCCAAATGTGCGGTGAAACACAATACTTTTCCTGCTTTGGCGCGTGTAATCACATGCGATTCAGGCACTCTCTCCAACCCCAATATTGATTGCCAATTGTTAGCAGAGTGAGTTGCTCGTTAGGAAATATTGCCTGCGGTCGCTTCCACTTCACACCAGCCCCAACCATAAATTGCCAGCCCCCGGGCACTCCACTTCATTCCCCCCCTCGACGTCCTTTTTCCACTGACAATGAGATAATTGCCCTCAGGAGCTTAAGAAATGATCTCGTCCTAACCGCAAGAGAGTCATTTAATTCTTGAAATTCAGGAATAAATCCTTGACATTCAATTCTCCATAAAAAGTTTTATTAAATTCGTAAACATTCCTTAGTAATAAAAAAACATTGAAGATGTACATGAAGCATTTTATTAAATAAATAAATATTCTATAGACATGGAGAAATTAGGTGAGATTCTTAACAATCTCACCTACTATAATCCTAACAAAATTTCATGTCGTCCGATCGACCTCAAACTTGGCCAAAATGTGTTTCGCCACTTCCTGATCACAAATATATATGTGGCTATTTTACGTTCCCGGCCGGCCGCTCTTTGGAGCTTAATAGCTCCTAAACTAAAAAAGATATCGACTTGCGGTTTTCGGCAAAGGTTATATATCGGGTGAAAATTGCAACTTGGTGCATTGACCCCCCACCCCCCACCCCTCCTTCCGCCATTTTGAAGACCCCCCTTTTTTTGTTTTCTCAATAGCTCCGCCCCTATGGCATCGAGCGGGCTCAAATTTTAGTATGTTATAGCTGGGCCTTAGAGCTTTCCATCAATACCAAACTTAAGGTCCCCCGACCCCCCTGACCCGAGCTATAAGGGTCCAAAAAAAATGTCTTAAAATTTCCATAACTCCGGTTCTAATTGTCAGAATTTAAAAAGTGAGGGCTTTTTGGAAAGCTCTCGTGAAATGCCACTTCCCTTTCTAACATCGCAAGTTCATAAAACCACCGCTAGGGGCGCTATTATTAAAAAGAAAATTTTTAAATCTTAAAAGTTAAATAACTCAAAAATTCCATTGTGCATCGGGCTGAAATTTTAGTATGTTGTAGCCCTTGATTATACCTATCAAACAAAAAAAACCTTAAGTCGATCCATAACCTCTGACCCGAGCTATAAGGGGTCAAAGTTCGAACATTGACCGGCCTCTATCTCCGGTTCTAATTAACATATCGATCTAAATTTTACCTTTTTGGTTTCGTCTCGATGAGCACTTTCAGATGGAAGTTCAAAAAGTCACCACAGGTGGCGCTGTGATAGCGTCAAAATTCATCGAAATTCAAAGTCACTTTTCTCAAAAACGGCATTGTGCAAGTTAATGAAATTTTAGTATGTTGTAGTCCAGTCTAGGACGTTTCCAAAATGGTGCGTATGCGCGCTGTGGTTTCAATAGAACCGGAGATATGAGGGGTCAAAGTTCACGAAATTCAAAAAATCATATCTCCGGTTCTATGTGACCGATTTTGATGAATGAGGGCTTAAACGAAAGATCTCACCAAATGCTACAACTTTCTAGAATATTTGAACTTCGTGGAACCAACACCAGGGGCGCCACAGTCGAAAAACCAATTTCAATATCACATAACCTCAATTATCTCGACTGTCTCTGAACCGATTTTGATGATTACTTTGACATAATTGTAGAGGACATTTGTCTCTACATTTCGTCCATACATCATTTTCCGGTCAGACCACGCTATCACTCCGATTTTGCCGTTTAAGTGTGAAAAAATTGATTTTTCCCATAATAACGCTTTGAAATCACTCAGATGCCAATTTGACTGCCTCTACTCCACCAAGACACTTAAAATAGGGTTTTAAATGGAAAGTCCCACAAAATACAACAATTCTTTGATATAGTTGAAGTTCAACAAATGACTACTTGGGGCACTCTGGATGAAAAAACGAGTTAAGAAACAAAAAACCTCGGAGGAATTTTCGGTCTAATAGGTTGTAGCAGATTGTGAACGGAAAAATAGACCTTTCTTGACTTTTCTCTTTAATTCTTCACTAAAGAATGAAGAATTAAAGTGAAGTGAAGTGAAGAATTAAAGAGAAAAAGTCAAGAAAGGTCTATTTTTCCGTTCACAATCTGCCAAAAAACCTCGCTTATCTTGGCTTCTGAGTAATCTATGAGATCATGTTCTATAGGAAAATTATAGAGTACATTCTGGTCTACATTTCACCCATATATCACTTTTCTGTCAGTTCATCCAAATCCTTGATATTTTGGTTTAAATACAAAATTTGTATAATTTCACGAATTTGATTCAAGATAACTGAATGGCGTCTCCCAACTTCAGCTCTAAATCGAATTTGCATGCACTCCGAGTTAGCTCACGTTAAGAATCTCACCTACATAAGCCGGTTAGGATTATCTGTCCCTTTTTTCTTGCATACATACCTATTTAAGGAGCACCCAATATAAAGATTATCACGGTAAACTTAAAAAACAACAAAGAATCTTTCGACCTATTCCTAGTTTTTTGGGGAAAAAAGTATCATTCAACATTATCATCGTAATTAATCGTTTGAAAAGTGTATACAAAATTCCAAGAGACACTGTTAAACCATCTTTTAATAAAGATGGTCAAAAGGACCCTTAATTTATTCCACTGTACTCTGTTATAATATTATTGCATGGTAAGATATAAAAAGAATTATTATATGCAAATGAATGGTAAAATGTGTTTTGTTTACTTCAATTTCATGCCAAAACAAAATCAATTCAGGCAAAGAGCCCGAAAATATTGCCAGGAGCTACGTTTGGAAAGCAAAGAAGCTATCCCCCTTAGAATTAAGTGCACCCAGCAACAATTCAACAGGGTGCTCTCCTGCCTTTTATACCCAACCAAGTGCTGGAAGTGTGGGTCTATTTAGCTGCGAGCAAAACCAAGAAGGAGAATGTGTCTCCAACATGAAATAAATCTAATGTGAAGACGACGACTTTATATATTTAACGAATACACAAATGGAAGTCTAAAGACGGCTTTTTACTTCCCGCGCACCAACCGCCTGATGTGTGGATATGGAAATGCAAATATATTAATATAGCGTCTCATTTGCACACACCCCGTCCTAAAGCCATTGTGAATAGACACATGACTTCCTCCGTGTTCTTCTAAGCACCAAAAAAGTCCTTTACACTCCCACACGACCAAATGCTGAGCACCAAAGTGCTATTAACACATGTATTTGTGAAAGAGCTCTATGGATATTTCATGTGGAAAAGTTCTCAGTGTGCTTAAGACGTCAAAATCTCCTTCATATTCTTCAAACAACCCCCCTACCTCATCCTGCCCACGAATTACACTCACACGAAAATCACAGTTTTCATGAAAACGATCATAATTTTCCGTAAAGTTTACTCTTATAATGTACATCACTGATTATATTACACAACAAAAATATTACTGTAAAATATTAATTTAATGTGATCAATCCTGGAGAGAAAGCCTGACAAATTTAAAATTTTTTATGTAATGAAATTCGGAAAAACTAATCCTAAATCCAACTCATATAATTTACTAAAAGCTTCGTCGGGGTCCCGGTCAAAATCCAGAAAGTTAAAATCCCGAAAGCCAAAATCCCGAATGGGCCAAAATCCAAAAAGCGAAAATCCCACCCGCGCTTGCTGGAGGCAAAGGGAAATCTTCTGTGTCTTGGGAAATTATTCTAAACATTTTCCTCCATATAATTTCATCCCTTTCAAAATTTTGAACATTCGGGATTTTGGCTTTCGGGATTTTGGCCCATTCTGGATTTTGGCTTTTGGGATTTTAGCTTTCGGGATTTTGGCCTTTTCGCGATTTTGGCTTTCGGGATTTTGACTTTCAGGATTTTGCCTGCCACCGCTTCGTAGAGTTCCTTACAATAGCCATTCAATCCTCACTGGGATTTAATGTTGTCCTGCTCCTGAATTTTACCACAAAAATTTGTCATATGACTTTGTCATACTGTTACAGAATTCCCCTTCTGGAAAGATCTTTAATGTGAACCAACTTGGCATGTAAAGAAAATTCAAAAGTTCGTCTACACATTGTGAGCAATTTTCGTCAAAAATTGCTGTAGGTGGAATCGTCAAGATTCTGTCAAAAATACGTAAATACGTAAATTTTGACGAACAGAATGCTTGCAAATTCGATTTTAAGTTGAATTTTAGGCTTAAAGAATCGCACGGGACAAATTGATCTCAAAGTTCCAATGTAAAATAGACATAACAATGATAATAGATAATTTTGGCTCGAAGCTAGTTTTTAACCCTAAAATTAAACACTGAATCGAACTTGCATTCATTCCAACCGATTCCAATTTTCAAGCACTACGAGGTCGCGTGCAAAGTGTCTTGTCTACCATAATTTTGCCAAAGCTTATCAAATCATTTTCTAATATTATTAATAAAAATTTTACTAAAAATATTATTTTTTACCCAATAATGTACAGGGGCAAGCTTGTATGATACAGGTCATTGTCGCCATTCCTTACATTTTTTACCCCATGAGATACCCTGCTGATGGGGCCTCTGACTGGGGGTGGCGGAGCGGCTCCTGGGTGCTTGGATCGTAGTGACGCTATTGCCATGGATGATCTGCTCCTTTTGATCCTCCCTGCCCACTGCCCTCTCTTACTGATTTGGACAATCCCTAGTACTCCTAATATAACCCTTTCTTGTCTTCCAATACCCACATATACACTTACCATCTGTTTCAGCAACACGTGCCTTCTTGGCCAAGCTGAGACTCATCCCTCACCATGCTTGTTCCTATACCATGCAACAAACTTTGCAATTCATTAATATTTGAAATTGTAAAACTATTTTAACATGTATAAAATTTTGGCAT
Source organism: Phlebotomus papatasi (assembly GCF_024763615.1). Taxonomy (NCBI): domain Eukaryota; kingdom Metazoa; phylum Arthropoda; class Insecta; order Diptera; family Psychodidae; genus Phlebotomus; species Phlebotomus papatasi. The sequence continues at coordinate 49,109,879 of NC_077223.1, forward strand.
ATACGATCAGTGATTCAGTGGTTTCTGCCGTTTACCTGATGAGATCGGTAGTGAAGTCGGTCGGCAGCCGCAATCAAGCATAGTGAGAGAATAAATTGAATTGAATTGAAAAAAAAAATAAATAAATAAATAAAATAAAATAAAATAAAAAAAAATAAGAATTGAATTGAATTGAAAAAAATTTATACAAAGAAAAATAGTTCTTAGAAATCTGTTTATAAACACTGAATATAGAGTTTGGTAAAGCGTAGCCTATGGTAGGAATGCGGAGAAAAAGGGTATAACCTAAAGCAGGAAACTTCTGAATCTCGGATATAACGCAGTAAATTTTCATCGAAATGACAAATTAGGCTTTCTTAAATATACAACATCGATATTTCAAAAGTGTGACAAAGCGTCCCAACTTTGAGGAATGCTCGAACAATTTGATGCTATACCTCAAAAATACTTTCGCATAATTTACCGTTTACCGGTTTACAACTAATTTATTGGACAAATTAAATCACTTAAAAGATCGCTAAAATAGCATAAGAATAATACAATTAATTTTCTAATGAAAATTACTTTTCGGTTATGAATTGGTTTATTACCGGTTCATAACCGATTCATTACCAGTTCATAACCTAATGGATATAGTTCAGGCTTAACGAAAATTCTAAGGCCTTTCTAAAGAGTCCAAACATTACACAACTTCGTCCATTTGTGAAAAAGCAGTACTGAACCATTTCCCTGACATCCTTTTTCCCACCATTCTTCTTCCATGTTAGAATACCTTTGTTAAAAAATTTGTCTAGAAATTGTTAAATATTATTCTATGTTAATTGTATATATTGTAGACCTGAAGGAGGAGCCATCAAGCTCCGAAACGTTGGCAAGGAATAAAGGAGGAAAAGATCAAAGGTCAAAATCCCATGTTTTTACTTCTTATAAACATTACACAATTCGATTAATAAATATGCTGTTTTAGGGCCTTTTCATCTTTACACTTTAACCTTGGAAAACCGTTAGCTGAAATGATTAAACGGTATTTTCGTATATGGACGAAATATCCGCCTAGGCAAAGTCTAAATCGTATCCAAAAATAAAAAAATGCACTACGCGTTTTCAAGCAATCCCACAAAAACATAGTTTTGGACGGGTTGGGGAGAGATGAGGAAAAAATGAGGGGGATAGTACGATCCTTGAGCCGACTTGTGAGGGGTCCTCCGAAGATTCCAAGTCTCTATCTCTAACCGTTGGGCATCAATTGGCGACAGTCTAGCCCCCGACGAAGAGTGTTTTTTTTTTATATGGAGCTGTTTGAAGCCTACTCACAAATTGATCAGAAACTCAGTTTACACTTCTCAGAACAAGACCGCATTTAATCAGAAATATAGTATATTTATCATTCTTTACAAGGACCAGAGTCTTGTACACAAGGAACACCTCAAGTTTGACATATATCTTGTAACGATCATGAGTGCAGAAAAAAAAATCCCATACGCATTTGTATATGAAAGTAAGAAATTGGTTTCAACTTTAAAAGCCAGTCTGCGACAGATAAACGAGATTAGACAGATAAACAACGTGACGACGTTTGTCAGGAATCATCTGAAACGTATAAGCCCTGATAGGGCTCTCCTAAATAAAATTACAAACATATGGAGGGCAACTGGAGAACTGAAGGTGCCACCCATTTTTTAATTCATGAGAATGAACAGTCCATGGCGACTGATGCTCACTCACTGAAGACTGAGTCAAGTTACCTAAGAGCCCCAAAGCTACCTTTAAGCACACATAAGGATGGTAGATGTTGGGCGTGTCAAAGGAATAAAAAATTAGAATTTGTGGCTTACGGCCGTCGACTGGGTTGACATGTGTCAAATAGGCCATACGCTCTACAAACGTGAAAATTTTTAAAGAAATTTGGTCTAAGGGGGGGGGGGGAAGTAGAAATTTGGTTGGTGAAAAAGTCGATGAATTAAATATACTACTTTTTTTATGAAGTTCGGGCAGTAAAATTCAACTTTGCGACTATAAGCTCAGAATTATGTGAGTCGAACAATTATTCGGACTGATTAGAAAATTTTTAAACTAGCGTAATTTAAATCGAACATTTAACAAGTTTTATTGGCTCTATGGGAATTTTTAGTCAATAAAATAAAATAAAATAGAATAATAAATAATACACAGTTTTTTCTACCTAATGAAAGCGATATACTTCAATATTTTAAATATTTATACGAAAACTTCTTATGTAGAGTAGATACAGAGACCATTAGAGACCAAACTCGATTTTCGATTTTGACGCGTAAAGTATATACGTCTGTATAAAGTCTTTAGTTCTCGAGTTTATGCAACAGGGAAATTTTCTTACTTATATCCTTTTGTAAGGTTATTCTTAACAACTTCAATGTTAATCAAAAACTCGAATGATACGCTTATGAGAGGAAGCCTTTAATACAGACTTTTAGAATAATTAATACACTCGAACACCTTCAGTGAGATGGGTGTTTGGTGAATTGCAACAGTTTGCAATTTCCAAAATCATCTTGAATTTTGCGGAGAAGCTTTAAACTTGAAGTGAGTTGCAAACTTTCTCGTGCATAGCTTTTCTTTGCCTATGGGGAAGATTGGACTCTGATAAAAGTATCTCTTATACTTCCGATGTCTTTCTCTCGCGTTCTCTTTCATCCACTTTCCAATCAATTGTGATATTGGTCAATGTTATTGAATTTCTTTCAGTCAAAGAATTGTCCAACTTTCACAATGAAATTATCTTATTTGCTGCTATACCTTTTTCGGAACCGTACCTTGTCCAATACACTAAATGGGATGTCAGCCAAACAGAAATTCTTGTATCATTAATCACTGATAGCAACATTATAAAAGAGGTTTCTGTTTCTACAAATATCTAAAAAGTATTCATAAAATTTTAGACTAACTACAGGAAGAATCCTTTAAATTTAAATTAAAAGTGTTACTTCAGCAAATGTCTTTTTTTTTTATTTATGAATCTTTCGTCATTGTTGGAATTTAGTAATAAAAACAGCAATCATACAAAAAATATAAAATAAAATCATATTTCAGTTAGATTTGAGACAACATAGAGACAAGTTCATTAAAATAGTTCGCTTCAAATTAAATGAGATTGTTAACCCGAGGAATGGTGAATTACTACCAAAAATAAATACTTATGCTACACCAGTACAGATTTTTGAACTGATCATCGGATGCTCCGAACCGGATTGCACTATCATGGATTAATACTAATCTTGGATTTGTCTGCAGGTAACCCATTTTTAAATAGTCGTTGAACGACAAGTTATTTTCACAATTTCTCAATAATGAAATTTTTCAAGTGTTAACTAATGAAACACAAATTTCTAGACTCAAATATATGAAAATTTTCTTGAATATATTAGATGCATAGGCTTTTTAGAAACTGAAGATGAAAAAATGTGATGCTGAATGAAAAACGCGGTTATCACTTTTTGTTGCAAGAAGAGATTTTGTTGGTAAAAAGCTCTGAGTGCGGGTTTATGTCGATATAATCAATCACTGTCACAAACATTCTCAATGCTTTCCCCTATGTATGAGAATTTTCTGTTTTTTTTTCCCTCTACCTCCACTTTGCGTTTTCCACGCGGTAGTTGGATACAATACGAAAAGTTGTTCTTCTTCGAATATGGCAGCTCCTGACACTTTCCATTTCTTCAAGAGTGTCTTGGAGGACCATTTTCACGAAGGCCTGAATTTGAGCTCCTCATCAGCAAATCGACAGAGATTAGTAAAATCCTCATCCACACCCATTTTCGCATTTTCACGCATTTTTTTTGCTCACGCAATTGCATGATATGTAAGTATAGGGGATAATAAATGAAGAAATTTTATACCACGATAAAACTTTCAAAAATTACTTGGTGGAATTACTTGTGGGCTGTCTTTACTTATGACTTCATCGCAATTTTTGTCTGAAAATTATTCCAGAAACCAAAAAATGTAATGTGTTATGATAACACACCAAATATATTTAATTTTAGGGCTTTTCTAAATCATTTTGTGACATTGTAGTGTTTTTTGCGAGAAGGCCATAAGTACGGACAAAGGCCACAAGTAATGCCGTCACCCTAAATCATTAAATAAAAATAAAATGAAAAAAAATCAAACACCGATGCATTACCATTTCATTATCAATTAAGACCTGTGCTTTAATAGAATTTACCTTTCAAAAACCTTAAGCTCCGAAACGATCGAGTATGACCCATAGGGGGAAGTAGGGCACATTTGAATTAGGGAAACTTTGATATTGGGTTTTTTTTTATTAATTTTTAAATGGAATTGAGCCTTATAATAATGTAATTTAGCTTTGTAAATGGTTTGTTGGCCTAAATTATATCATAACGAGGTTCTGTTTAATTTAAAAATTGGAGAAAAAAGCCTAATTTCAAAGCTGGCCAACTTTCAAAGGTGCCCCACATCCCTCTACAATGTTTCCCAAACTATTTTTAATATCATTCCATGACAAAATTTATGAAATGAAAAATAATTTAGAAAAATAATGGAATATTTAACTAAATTATTAAATGAAGGTATTTGACGTGCAGATAAAGAGAATATTGTTCATCTTGTTTTGAATTTTTGGAGACAAGACTTGAATATAAATTATGTAATATGAGGTACGAAATATAATAATAATAAGCATTCCATATAGAACAGGACACTTATAACATAAAACAAATGGTGGAATTTTTTAAAATAATTTTATAGCTTTCCTCATTGGAGAAATAAAAACGTCTATAGAAATAGTCATTTCTTCCTTACCATATCACAACGCAATATCAGTTATCAATACATTCGACCTGAAAATCAAAATATTTATTATGTATGTAAGATTTCTGTATCAAAAAGAGAACGGTCAAAACTATATGGGTACTGGTCTCGGAATCGCCACAGCTTTCAGTTTTCTACCTCCTCTTAGGAAGGAGTTATAAGGTAAAGTGCCCCCATTTTGTATGAGGGCTATAAGAATGGGGGTTGGAGGGAGAGGGTGGTATGAATAAAAAAAAGTTTAAAACATACACTGACCCTATACCGAATTTCATCAAGATCACAGTTCTTGTGTAATTGATTGTCAAAACAACGATTTATCGGAAGGATAAAGGACAGCGGTTATCGATCTGGGTCCCGGCATTTTTTTAACCTTATATCAGTATCTTCAAAATGCGCCTACTCTCATATTTGTATGCACATGAACAAGCGCCCATATACTTTTGATCATTCTTCCTTCTAAAAAATAGTTTTTATGCTCTAGAACTGTTCCTTCATGATTTAGAACCTTTAGAACATTGATCCCAGAACAAAAATTGATCAAATTTCAGAGTGTTGTAGTTTACGAGTTTACGGCATGAAGTTTCTAGAATTGACGAGGGTTCCCCACGGTTACAGTACAACCGGCTATGGGAGATCAAACTTTAGAAAATCAAAACGCTGTAGGGGGAAGTGGGGCACCTTTGAAAGTGGGGTACCTTTAAAATTGGATTTTTTCACCTATTTTTAAATAAAATTGAGCCTTATCGTGATATAATTTAGTTGCATAAATAGATTGAAAAGCTAAATTACATTATGATATGGATCAGTTCCACTTAACATAGGAGAAAAATCCCAATTTCAAAGGTGCCCCACTTCCCCCTATCCTCGACCGAATTTGATTAACGATGCCAGAAATGATAGCTCTTACAAAAAGTTTAAAAAGCAAATAAATTGAATTATATCGACTCCATAGCAACAGATAAGATGAAGTTCTTCAGAAAAATCGTAGAGGACACTCTGGTCTATATTTAACATATATGTGCATCAACTTTCTGTCAACTCACAAGAATCTAACATAATTTGTTTTATACAAATTTAAATTAATTTACGATTTTTTATTAATTATCATAATTTTAATTAATTATTATTAATTTATGAGTTGTTAGTTTATTTTATTTGAACCAATTCACCCAAATCCTGGATAATGTTATTTAAAAAGCAAAATTTGCATTATTTGGCGAATTTAGCTCCAAATTATTGTATTACATACCCCAATTTCAGGTGCAAATTAAATTTAGAGGCATTTCAATTGGGCTCCCATTAAGAATTTTAACTACAATAAGCTTTACATCTTACAAAAATTTAGAGAATTACGAACCCTTCTTCTTAAAAAGTTCCAACTGTGAGATGAGAGAGCATATGCCCACTTGAGAATATACGAGACGTATTAGCTTTCAAAATGAAAACATAATTTGAAACACTTTCCTTTTATGTCCTCGCCGAAATGACGGAAAAAAGCAACACCAAAAAATAACTTTACATAAAAAGCACAAGAGTGAAAGAAATTGAGAGGAGTCCTTCAAGACCATTTTTGGCAATTTTTTCGCTCTTGGAGTGCTGATAAATTTTATCAAGGCACTTGGAGTAAGAATTTACATATAAATGTCACTTCTACACACATCTCTTTATGGCGCCTGCACACTAGAAACAATTTTCGTCAAAAATTGCCTTTTTTAAGAAATTTTGACGTTTGTGCCCACAATAAGCTTGGGGAAATTTTCTTTAAAAAACATTTTTTAGATTGTTCCTAGTGTAGAGGCCTTAGTCTCTATGGTGCTTCACGTGTTGCAATATGCAAGTTCGACGATAAGGGATGATATGGAATACAGGCGACCTCAGAATTATATTCAGGAGGGAGTCTAAATTACAAGATCAAAAAATCTATTTTATTTACCATCTAAAAGATATACTAAAAAAATCAGAAGTCAATTTGTATATTCGAAGAAACAAAGATGAAAAGAAAAGGACCACCAAATAGGTTTGCAAGCACTCGGAGGAACATTCAAAATTTTCAAGTGTGTTTTCTCCATTTGTCATTTTTACGATTTTGTCGAATTGGCGAAAAGATATCAAAAAATCTAATAAACGATTTAAACGAAAAAAATGGGAAAACACCTAATTTTTTATCTACAAATTTAAGTTTTCCTCTTATTGTCTACACATTAGAAGAAATTTTCGTCAAAAATTTCCTGTTTTTAAATTTAACGTTTTTACCCACAATGCTAGGGGAAATTTTCTTAAAGAATTTTTTTTAAAGAAATTGTTCCTAGTGTGTAGAGGCCTTTAAGAATAACAGAAGTGCCCAGTTTTTAAATTATATTTCGCAGTCTTTTAATCGAAAACATAAGAAAAATTTAGTCAAGCTTGGGATCTTGGGAGTCGAGCTTGGGAAGCTTCAGATCGTTCGAAGCATGGGCACTATCCCCTACCATTTTAAAGAAATTATTAAAATAATTTTTGAGGCGAATTGCAAGCAGTCGATAGGTAACTTAGGGATCAATTCCCAATAAAATGTGTTATGTGTTATTGTAATATGTGTTATTATAACACTTAACACATATTAAGCTCATAACACATCCGAACAATTCCTAATAAATGATTTTGGAGAATTTTATGGTGTGTTATGATAACACATGGAGACACGATAACTGCGCCGTCTAATGCAGAACATTTCCCGCGATCAGCACCATGCATTGTGCGTTTTGGTCTCTGACAGCCCCGTTTGGAAATTATTTTTATGTTTTTTTCCAAAATAATATTGTAATTTTTAATTCAAAAAGCTTTATTTAGCAGATAAATTATCATAGGGGAAACTGTGGCATCACCAAACACGGGGTAGCACCAAACACTGCGATTTTTTAATGGCAAAAAACAAACGAGCAGTAAAAAATTAAAAATGAGCAGTAAAATACCTAATTATGGTCAGTAAAAAACTTAAATCTTTACAAAATTGGGCCTAATTTATAAATTTAACTTTTAAAATTGTTGCAGATAGAATGAAAAGCCCTTTATTTTCCCTTTGCCAAAATTTGGACGATACTATCACTGTTTTAAATTTTTTTGTTACTGATCAATTTTAACTTTATACTGCTCATTTATTCAGTGCCTTTTTTAATCAGATTTTCGACTTCTAAGGACAAGACCTATAGAAATTTATAGGCATTTTAGGGATGCTTGTCCACTGAAGAAATGCACCAGATAGACCAAATAGTTTAGAAATAAAAATTAGTGTTTGATGGTATTCCGTGTTTGGTGGTGCCCCAGTTTCCCCTATGTCTCAAGATACTTTATGTTGTACTGTGGATGAACTGGTGTGGCATATAGTTGCCCAATAGAAAATCCACAAGTAAAAAATATACATAAACAACAGAAAAGCATTATTGCAGAGTGTAAGAGAAAAATGGACAGATAAACCTAGATCACCTTATTGTAGTGAAATTTTTAACATGAGCAAACTCGATTGCATCACTGCGATAAAAACGGGGGTGCGATTAACTTTTTTTCCTCATAAATTTAACACTTTTTAGGTGCAAGAATATATCAACATTTTTTAATGTTAATTTTACACCTTTTTAAGGGCAAAATTAACGTGGAAAAGGTTAACTTTAACACCCAATACACCTAAAAAGGGTAATATTTACACCAATTTCGGATCAATACTGCAGGGTAAAATTAACATTTCCAGAATGTTATTTTAACTTTTTCGGATTTCTCTCAGTGATGATAATTTAATTTGCAGCTGATGTTGGGAGATATCATAATAATGATATTGGTATAAAATTTCTGAAACACATTCAAATTTTGTATTTATATAAACAAAAAAATCTAGGATTTGGATGAATTATTGGCAAACATTTTCAAACAATAAAATATAGAAAAAAAACTTTCATCAATAAATCTGCATATTTCACAAAAATACGAAATATTTTTGAAAATAAAGAAAAAAACAAATAATTAACAATAATTTTTAAAGTCAAAAAATAGTCATCATTTTAAAAATAAAGGGGAACGATATATTGAAAAAATAGTTCCCCGGGGCTGGAAAATGGAAATTTTGGGGGTAAAAAAATGTGACTTAATATTAAGTAATAGAAAAAACATATTCATCAATAATCGTGACTCGTAATAGTCCTTATTTGCATTATTTCAACAGATTTTTCCTTGAATCATTTCTTAACACATCATAAATGCTCCTCGAGAGGTTGTGTTACAGATAACACATGCCGTAGAACAAATTGATGTGTTATGTGTTAAGGCCTCTACACATTGGGAGCAATTTTTGTCAAAAATTGCATTTTTGACAGAATTTTGACGTTTCTGCCTACAGCACTGCAGCCAATTACCTTCAAAAAAGCAATTTTTGACGAAAATTGTGCTCAATGTATAGACATATTTATGGAGAATACCAGTATTCCATAACACATGTTTGGAGACTTTTTTCATACACCCGCCATTTTGATTATAACATGTGTTATCGGGAATACCAATTTATGTGTTATCTCGAGATAACACACGATAACACATAACACATGTTATTGGGAATTGACCCCGACCCCTTAAACCTCTAAAGCTAAGATAGTAAAATCTCAGCTAAATTTGAATTACTCAGCATATTTGAATTTAAAACAAAACCAGTCCTACATTTTTATTTTAAAGAGAATAAATTTTGAACTGAAATATAATATTGTAACAATACGTTATATCTCTATATACAGAACTTTTCGACATAGTACTTATTTTCCTAGAAAACAGACTTTTTAGAGGAAAAGTCTAAATGCGAGTGGCTGATTAATAGCTTGTTTTCCATCACAGCCCTCTCTCACTTTTTTTTTCAAGACATATGCGGAGGTTATGTATTATGGTGTGTAAAATTCTATCATTACGCAGGAGAAGGGTAGAAAATTGATAAATCGACTTGGGAGAAAGTTTTCTATACTTTTATTGGGCACATTTTCCAATTGTGTTCAATTGAAAATCACCACAAATTTTACTTTTATTTTCTCGCGACCCAAAAAATGTGTAAGGGATAGAGAAAATTCTATGAAAAGCAACAAGACTATAAAAAAAATCAATGGGAATTTATGTTTTCAACCTTTCGTATGAAAATATGAAGAAAAAGTGTGTTGTCTTCAGAACCATTTCTTTCATTTCCACTGCAAGAATACTTGTTATACTATTTTTTCGTGCCAAGTTTTCAACACAGAGAAGTACAAATATCTCCCTACTATATGGTGTCCCCAATTCTCAAATCCATATCCTTTCAAAATAGGGTTAAAGAAGTCATAGGGAAACACCTTTTCTCAGAGTTTTCTGCACAAGATCATCCACTTCTTTGCTGCATCTTGCACACACCAAGACATCCTAGAATTCTCGAGAGATTGTTAGATGCCACCCATCAGGACGTTACTCCTACTTCCTACATTCACCACTTGCACTACACTATTCTCCCGAACAGTACTTGGTCAAGTAATTTATATGAATCCACTAAAGTTAAGAAGTTCTCAATGATAAAATCAAAAATTTGAAATCATTCGTTCAATTTGATAAAAGATATTTTTATATGTTTGAAATAAAACAGTGATTAGCCCAGATCAATTTATTTACCTAACTAATTTAAAAATTCAATTTGCAGTTAAATTTTGGATATGTAATTTTGCAATTTTAAGTAAAATTTATAAATAAAAACGATTTTCATACACTGCACTTTGATATTAGCCGTTAGGCCGAGAACCAATACAAATTTCGTATTTATATGAAAATTTCTTGGATTTGAATGTATTGAACCTATGGATAAAATGTAAATCGGAAAGTGCTCTATAATTTTGCTAAAAAGAACTTGCGTTTATTAATTAATGTTTTTTTTTCTTTAACGTAGTGTTTTCAACTAGAATGTCTACAGATCACAGTCTTGCACTAATGAACTGGAAATATTTAAAACATTTACAGAATTTTGTGAGACCTTTCTTTTAAACCTTAGCCCCCTTAATAGATATTTTTTTCTTAAAAAAGTCAACAACTATAATTTTTCTTTAAAAAACATCAACTATTATTCTACACTGAGAGTGAGAGAAATCCAAAAAAGTTAAAATAACATTCCGGAAATGTTTGTTTTACCCTGCATTATTGATCCGAAATCGGTGTAAATATTATGCTTTTTAGGAGTATTAGGGGTTAAAGTCACCCTTTTTAATGTTAATTTTACCCTTAAAAAAGTGTAAAATTAACATTAAAAAATGTTGTATATTTTTACACCTAAAAAGTGTTAAAGTTATGAGGAAAAAAAGTTAATCGCACCCTCTTTTTTCTCACACTGAGAAAAAAAAGAGGCTGCGATTAACTTTTTTTCGTCATAACTTTAACACTTTTTGTGTGTAAAAATATATCAACATTTTTTAATGTTAATTTTACACATTTTGAGGGTAAAATCAACATGAAAGAAGGGTAACTTTAACCCATAATACACCTAAAAAGAGTGATATTTACACCGTTTTCGGATCAATACTGCAGGGTAAAATTAACATTTCCGGAATGTTATTTTAACTTTTTCGGATTTCTCTCAGTGCACTGTATAAAGAACTAACTCCGAAATTATGAACATGAACATTCTATCCCAAGTACTTTTAAGACATTGGCTGAATGTGTTAATGCTAAGAGCTAGATGCCAAACGCTCGCAGGGTAGAGTCTACACTTATGGATGTTCTACACACTTATAGACAACGCAAAAATCTTAAGATACTACATTAAACAGATTTCGAAAAATAAAAAAAAATGGTTAATTACATCATAAATTAATAATTTTACAACTTTCCGGAATCTGTTTTACGTAAAATCTTAAGATTTTTGTACGCTGTCCATAAGTATATAACACCCATAAGTGTAGACTCCATCCTACACACAAAAATTAAGGAATCTGCCTCTGTTGGATTTTACAAGTTTGGAGTTACACGTTTTATTGATTTTATTTATTAGTTTAATTTTTGTTCCCGATTTTCAGTCAGTGAAAAACGTCTCGTCCTATAAGGGTTAACCGAAGTCGAAATATGTGAGGTTATACCCTATAAAAAATTGTTTTTGCTACTGTAGTGTCCCTAGAGTTAATTCTAGAAATTTAAAACGTTTTTGAATGTTGGTTAAACCGGAACAGAGATATGGTGTTTTGAATTTCGTAAAATTTGAATCATTTTATCATTATTGGTTCAATTGAAGCATTTGTAACAGTTATATAACACTAGGATTTCTCCAATATGTTAATTCAAATTAATTTTCAGATGAATTGTTCCTATGCGTTGTTTTGCTTTAAAAATCATTTGAATTGATAGATTTTCGCTTATTTATTGATATAAACTAATACTTGGTCCACTAAAATATTAAACATGCTAAAATAGCATAAATGTAATTGCCCAATTCAATTCGAATTCAGCAAATTAAAATGTTAAAATTGCTCATTAATTTCAATTTTATTGCAGTTAAACAAATAGCCTTTGTTTTTATTAAATTTATTTACTCATAATTAATTATTATTTGTTGCCAAAAAAAATAAAATAAATACAGTGATTAGTTATAAATTTCTACGCGAGTGAAGCTTCAGTATTTGGGGTAATTTTCTGAATTCATCCAAAGCAATTCGAAGGAAATTGTTCTGTCAAGAAATCGCAGTTGGGATGATTTCATAAAGATTTTCAACAAGACTGTATGAGAGTCTCTTCATGAGAATCCTTGCCTACAACCCTTTCTTCTGGCTTTGGGGATTCTTTTGCATAACAGATAAGTGACTTATAAGACATTTGAAGTACTTATTACACATTTTCTGGAGTCATTCACAATCAAAAGTTTCGCAGTACGATTTAAAATTGAGCAAATTTCTTGCAAAATGTGTCCTGGCTATGAGAATTTTCAAGTAAATTCTAGAAATCTTAATTTGCTCAATTAAAATGCTCAATTTGCTCAATTGAATTTAAAATTAAATTGTGAAAAATCATCGGTGATAGCACCGTAATACTGAAAAATTTAAAAATAATCTTCACATTACGAATTTTGAAAAAAAAAATGGAATTTTTAAGCTACAGTTAATCAACATAGAACGAAAACAAAGGTGAATTTTTGAAATATTGCAATAAAAAATAAATTATAAATATTTTAATTTTGGACTTTTTCAAAGTATGATTTGAAATTAATATTTTTTTTTCAAATATCAATTAATGTCAATCAAATTATTTGAATTAACATAAAAAATCGTTCTTATGACACAATATACAGTTATTGGTGTATAAAGAATTTAAAATAAAATATTGAAGAAAGGTAAAGCGAAACGAAGTAGTATTGTGTTAATAATAAATTAAAAAGTTCACCCGACAATTGGTACAATATAAGTTGGAGGAAGTAGGGAATGAGAATGGGTGGAAAAAGGATTTCGTATTTTAGTATAACACGAAAATCGACAACAAAGATGAAGAATAAATAGAAGGAATATTAATGTATTTAATATTTATAGGCTTTGGGATGAGAAAAGAGAGGTTCCCGGATATGATTGTTATAGAACGTCCTGTAAATTTTGCAGTAATTGAAGCAAATGGGTCAGTAATCAAATCATAAGACTGTGGTATTGAAATAACGTGACCCAATTCTCAGATTTTAGGCTCATTCAATGATTGATTTGCTATGTTTTTGGCAGGAAGGGTGCGGCAAAAAGTTCAATTGTAATTATGAGGGTAAAATTTTCAATTTCTTTCTCGGATGAGCTTTTGAGCTTCCCTCATACGACAAACTTGAAGCAAAGTTGAGGAGAATTTCTCTGAAGAGATTTGACACTTTTTTTTTTAGTTTCTGCCTGCCACGAACTTTTGTATGTGATGATCTTCTTAAAGTTTTTCCTTGTCATCTTAATCCTTCTATCGCCCCTTATACTGCACACCCTTCCTTAAAGTTTCCTGTAAACACAGAAATCCATCTTGGTGGTAGAAAAAAAGAACGTTAGATGAACATGTGAGAAAGGTATGATGTTAAAAGGCGAAAATTCTCCAAGAACATTCATACAAAATATTCACTTTCTTTAGAGAAAGTGTCACATCTTTTGTATAAGGGATTTTGCCTCCTGCAAAGACACTTCAATGCACGAAACCCTCAACAGGGTCTTAAATGCCCTTCCTGTTTGGAAATTAGCATTTCTGGAAAGATCCATCTCTCTCAGAGGTGGAAAATGCCACAAATAAATCGTGTGTGGGTTCATGAGGGTCATGCTTAAATATTTGATATGTCAAGGGTTCTCTTTTCCTTTCCTGTCAAACTGAAAAACAGTCACCCTATAACCATCCCCTAAAGTTCCTCTTTGAAAGGTGAAACGACGGAAGTTTTGTCCATTAAAGTATACACTTCAAAAGACGAACCAATCCAACACGATTGATTTCTTTTCCTCTTTTTTCAGAATATATAATCAAATTAAAGCAAATGTACTTCAAAAATTTATTTTTTTTAGAGCACAGAAAATTTTCCAAAAGCATCCCAAGAAGCAAAATAGCTGTCTTATAGAACCAAGTATTAAAGAAGTCTTTTAGTGCACTTTTAAAAGACTTAAAGTGAGAATTTTCTGATGAAATTTCTATAGAGGCTTTTAAGATCCTTAAGAGTGCGCCACTTTACTTATAGTAATCCCAGTGATGGAACCAAGAGCGTTATATGCAAATAAAAAGATTTTTGGTTCTATAATGCCTTACTTAAGGAATTCTACAAGAATATATGAAGAAAAAATTGCTTCTTGGAATCGGTTTTTAAATTATTATTTTTTTATTTGGACACTTTGTTAAATTTGAAAAATGTTACGTGCTTTTCTGGACAGAAGATCCCTGATAGACATTTTTTAACAGCTTTCTGGGGATATATAAAAAGAAAAATCTTAAATACTATGAGCTAATGGGCTGTCGTATGTTTTGCCTGAGATTCTTTACCTCAGCTTTTGTGGTTTAAAGATAAATTCGACCTCGGCAGATCGAGCTCAAACTTTCCATTTCACAAACACATTTTAACCTTCACAGTTTACAAATATCATGTAGGGGGGATCGGGGCAGATTATCCAGCAAATGAAATTTTTCATTGCATATCATTTGTAAGAAAAATGTTTGTAACAGGCTGATAAATACATATTTCAATAAATAGGAAAAGGGATGTGATTTATTCGAATAAGTAGTGGTTTCGTCAATATTCCTTCTAAGACAGGCTAGAACATCTCACTGTCTAATACCATACGTGGCTAATCTGCCCCGGTCTCCCCTACACTAAAAATGGTATTTCGTGGATGTCCGGTCCATTCGGAACCATTCCTAGAGAGAGGACGGAGACAGATATGGACAAGCGGTTTTCGAGAAAGGTTAAATGTCGATAGGTGGCTAAAAGTTGGTGATGTCAGATCCCATTCTCCAACCCCCCTCTATTCCGCAATTTTGAAACACCGCCCGCAAAATTTTGTTTTCTCAATCATTCAACCCTTATGGCATAGATCGGCACAAAAAGGGTACCAAGAGGTACCACGACACGGACCTCTTAAAATGTCAATAGATTTTCCTTCAGGTCCCGGTCAAAATCCCGAACGCCAAAATCCCGAACGCCAAATTCCCAAACGGCAAAATCCCGAAAGCCAAAATTCCGAATGAGCTAAAATCCAGAATTCTTAAAGTGTCATAGCTACTCCCACGATTGCACCCGCGTTTGCTGGAGGCAAAGGGAAGTTTTCTATGTCTTGAGAAATTATTCTACACAGTATCCTCCATATAATTACATCCCTTTCAGGATTTTGAACATTCGAGATTTTGGTTTCCGGGATTTTGGCTTTCGAGATTTTGATTTTCGGGATTTTGGCTTTTTCGGTATTTTGACGTTCGGTATTTTGACGTTCGGTATTTTGGCTTTCGGGATTTTGGCTTTTGAGATTTTGGCTTTCGAAATTTTGGGTACTTCCGGTTCCTTCAACTCTGTCTGCTGTATTCATGAAGCGATCTAAGTAATGATCTAATATGTTAAGTGAGATTCTTAACATTTTCACGAATTTTACTGCTCGAACTCAAAGAGAGAGCAGTTATATAATATAATCGCCTTTTCTTTCAACTTGTCACTGCTCTGGAACTTAAACGGTAAGAGATATCGACTTCCAGTCTTCGATGACCCCCAATAAAAAAACCGAAATCTCTCGACGTTTTTTTTCCCTCCCCACCCCGCCCCAGAATCCCCTCCAAAAACCATGTTTTTTGGTTTTTCTCAAAATTGGCCCAAGCTTTTTCAGTGATTTTCGGATATGTTTTAGAGGTAGTCCAGGTGAACATTTCCCCCAATCATACCTATGACCGGAAAATTCGCCATTTTGAATTATTGAAGGTCAAAGGTCAATCACTTTAGAGGATCCATTTTTCAACCTATTTGGTTAAATTTGGTTTTTTTGGAAAGATATTGAAATTCTGAACCCGACTGCATTAGTCATAATCGGCGATGGATCGGGAAAGTAACGGTAACAGATCTGTTTAAAAAAAAACTATTTTTCGCACTTTTTCAGTCTCTTGACCCATATAAAATTCAAACGGTAAGAGATATCAACTTCCAATCTTCGATGACCCCTCCTCAAATGACATTATCTCGTACCTAACCTCTTTATTTTTCCCCCTTCCCCTTTCATACGTTCCCTATCCCCTTTAATTGATTTTCAAATTTTTTCTCTATTGTTAATCTTCTATTTTCACACTGATTTGGAATAAACAACGACCAGTGACAAACCCAGATAAACATATGGTAGCTAAGACTCGCTAAGACTTTTTATATGTGACCTATGGAAGTAACAGAGTCTCAGCTAACATACGCTTATCTGGGCTTATCACTGGTCATTTTTTTTGCTTTTGTTCAATGAAATAGTAATTGAACTTTCCCTCCTTTCACTTTAGTAATTATAGAACCCTCGCTATCATATTTACCCCATAGTTTAATCCCATCAAGAACTTTCCGCATCCTTTCAGTGACTTTTTCTGAAGTTTTAATGTCAGCCTCTCAAGTTTTTTTTTCTCTCCTGTGACTGATGGTATTCTGAAATGTTCGCTTTATGCATAGATTAATCAATTTATTCAATGGACTTCTGCAATATGCGACTTTGTCTGTCGCCAAATCAAATACATCGTGACATTTGCTCAGTCTTTGCACAAAAAGTTTAAGATTTTTTTTAATCATGTTTTTTAGTTATAAGATATTGAAATTACGCTTACTTAAATAAAATCTTTTACAATACATGAAAGAATGTGAACTTTTGTTTTTTTGTCCATATAAATCATTTTCTATGCCACATCAAATTTCCCTTGTATGCCTTTCCGTTGGGCAATAGTGAAATGAAGATATTTCAATGCAATGAAAAGCCATTGAGCTTCCTCTGAGCAATTTCCCCATGGCTATTTTGTCACGTTTGCAACAATTCTCAACAATAGAGAAATACATTTCTGAGGGAGTGTTTTTGACCATCGCAACCCTCGCTAAATTCGAGTCACGTTTGCATTTGGAAGGGAATTTTTCACGGAAATTTCTATTGATTTTTTTTATTGAAAAAATGGTCAACTTACAGTGCATGTGATCACTTCTTGATGAGATTCTCTATAGTAAAGAGATTTGATTTAGCTGATGAAATACTTCTAGAGTCTGCTGAAATATCCAGTGTTGTGGTTAGAAAATTTTGCGGAAAACCTCCGAGTAAAGTGTTGAGATTCTCGCTAAAATGTGCCAAATAGTTCTGCTGAATGGTGGCAAAATCGCTAACAGGCAAATTTTCTTCAGCTTGAGACTTTGCCAGTTTTGCTAAAAAGTTCTGCTCACTAGGAGGGTGCCTTGAGGTTCCGTGAATATGAAGTAGGTTCGTGAAAGAGTAATTTGAAGACTCCTGAAAGAGATCCCTTGTCAGTCTCATCTCAATCTAAAAGGAAAAGAATATGACTCACATGAAAGAGGAGTTTCGAATGTCTTTGTCGTCTTGTCCTTCTCCTTCGATAATTTCCTTGCTCGAACATATCAGCAGCTGAAGGGTCTAGCATCCAGTAGCTTCCTTTACCTGCAGAAGCACCTTCTCCCTCTTCCACTGTGCTTTTGTCCCGGGGAACTTTCACAAAGCACTGGAATTTTTTTTTATATTATTTTTGTTCGTTATATGTATATGGAAAATTATTCTTACGTCATTCAAAGATAGATTGTGACGAATAGAATTCTGCCAGCCTTGCTTGTTGTCGCGATAATACGGAAATCTAAAATAATAAGAAGTTCTCATAATTTATAATCTACATAAAACTCTATTAGTCTGATTAAAGGCTATATTTCAGTCGTCTTATAGAATAATATAAAATAGAGCCGTCAATTTAATTTTCATAAAAAAAAATATAAACATTATTCACGATTCAGAATCGTGTTTTGTATATTTCCACATATTCACGTGATTCTTATATATTAATATCATTAAATTCCACACTTGCCGTATATACATTCATTGTCTAACTAAAGTATAAAGAAATTTTTCACAATAATCTAACCTTAAACGACCAAATAATTCAAATAAACTGATTATTTTAATTTACCTATAATATTTTATACGAAATTTGATTAAAGTCTCTATTAATGAATAAAAAGGAATCTTCTATAGGGGATTTTTTATAAATGAAAAAAAACGTCAATTAAAAACTAGGGGAAAGCGCGCTACCTTCAAACGATTCACGCTTCAAACAATCCTTTTTCTTTAAACGTATTCGGCCCCTTATAACATTATATTTTAATAGCTAGTCCAATGTCTCAAATTTCCAGAAAAGGGCTATGAGTGACGTCCATTAAGAACATAGAAAAAAATTGAATTGTCCAAATGTAGCATGCTTGCCCCTATACATTATTCCAAGAAAACACAATTAATCTTGATTTCTAGGAAACGGTTTACAAAACTTTAGAAAAATATTACACAAATATAATATATTAGGGGAGACTGGGGCAAAAAGTCACAAAACGGATATTTTATTTTTTTACAAGCTACTCGAGCACCTCCAAAATTTCTAATTAGCACATTTTTATAGGAAATTTACCATTTTACAACTCTGTGAAAATCATTTTCTTCTATTTTGTAAGGAAATATATTTATCGAGCCGTTTTCTAAAACACTGAGAAAAAAAGAGGGTGCGATTAACATTTTTTCCTCATAACTTTAACACTTTTTAGGTGTAAAAATATATCAACATTTTTTAATGTTAATTTCACACCTTTTAAAGGGTAAAATTAACATGAAAAAGGGTAAATTTAACCCACAATACACCTGAAAAGGGTAATATTTACACCGATTTCGGATCAATAATGCAAGGTAAAATTAACATTTCCGGAATGTTATTTTAACTTTTTCGGATTTCTCTCAGTGAAGGTAATTTTCTGATCATTCTCAAAAATGTTGGGGCAAATAATATCGGGCATAGAATACTATCACATTTTGATTCGCTTTATTACGGGATTCCGTAAATTTAAGTAAAATACCTAGAATACATATTTTCATAGAAAATTTATTTTTCTACACCTTTGTAAAATACCGTTTTCTCTATCTGAGCGAGAAAAGCGCATTTTTAACTATTTTACAAAAAACACACAAAAGACTGCAAATCGTTTGACCAATGCAAACAACAAGCGGCGACACATAGCATTGACGTTTCTTTTCACCGTAGGACATCAGAAATTGCTTCGCTTTTTGTAACTTTTTGCTCCATAGCTTTTGTTACTTTTTACCCCAAGTGATCGTTTTTAATAAAAGGATTTATGGAGAAAAGAATCTTTGTAAAATTCTAAAATAGATAGCGAATTCGTATTCAAAGAATATCCAGATAATTTGGGAAATATGCACCAGTGCATCAAATTTAATATAAGTAGCTAATAATTGATATCTTCTGCACGGAAAATATTTCAAAAATAGAGCTAAAAATTTCGATATTTTTTATTTTCTAAATTCCTTGTTCAAATTATAACAAACTTACGACATTGAAGAAGACCTATGGAGGCTATCTTGGAAAAAATTTTAAGCCGTTATCTTATTTATCTTGGACATTGAAGAAGACCTATGGAGGCTATCTTGGAAAAAATTTTAAGCCGTTATCTTATTTATCTTGGAAGATATTGAATTTTTAAATTTTCGATTTGTGACTTTTTGCCCCAGTCTCCCCTATAGTTACACATTTAAGAATCTGCTATTACGACTTTTTCAATTGCAAACCCTTTTCAACAGTAGGGGAAAGCGCGTTACCTTCGGTCAACTCAAGCTTCAGACAATTCAATTTTTTCTCTATGTTCCTTAAGGATTTCATCCATAACTTCTTTTCTCAAAATTTGAGGCATTGAACGAGCTATTAAAATATAATATTATAATAGGCCAAACTCATTTCTAACACATTGAAAAAAATTATTTGCGCGAAGCATAAATCGTCCGAAAGTAGCGCGCTTTCCCCTATTTGTGGAGCTCAGAGGCAAAATGACACATATCCTATGCTTTAGCCATAGGATATGTGCTATTTTGTCTCTGAGCTCCACATTTATATTTTCAGACATAATTTAAATAATTTTTGTAAAAAAATAAAATATTTCACAACGTATGGGCAATACTCCAAATATCTACAATTTCAAGAAAATTTGATAAGGGAAGAGTACCAGCGATCGGCAGTGTTCCTCGGATCGTCAGGTTATTACCGTATTGTTGCTCCAAATCAAATGAATTTTTAAAAATTATTAGCTACTTTTTACCAATTAATTCTTACAAGAATGCACTACATTAGCTCTGATTTAATTTATAAAATCAAATTTCCGTGAGACACCTAATTGAATTCGTGACGATCCGAGGTACAGATTGCAAGTTTGCAATTACACCTAATTTTTATTATTTATTGTAAAAATTAAAAATTCAAATGCACAGATATAGTTAAATGGATCACTAATAATACCAATTAGCATGCACAAAAATACCAAATAATATTTTGAGGCTTATATTTTCAACTAAATATCGAGCATGGCTTTTAACATTCCGATCCGGGGTACACTTCCCTTATTTCCAAATTACGCTCATGCTCACAATCTTTACAAAATCACTTTTCATTTCTATCACTCTTTAACGAGAAACTTTTGCACTCACTTATCCATGATGAACTTATAGATCCCGCTAAGCGTTAGCCTTTGATTCGGGGAACTGCTTATGGCCATTGCAATTAAGGCAATGTAGGAGAAAGGTGGTTTTTCGGGTCTATGATTGGTTTTTACAAGGGACAGTGGCAAAGGCCAGAGTGCTTCAGGAAACGATAAATATGGACCTGGGTTATCATAGAGATATCGATAGTAAGGGGAAAATTGGTCAAACGTTCCGTATGCTGGAAACATTTTTGGTTTTACCGACGGTTTTTGAAACGATCAATGAGAGCAGTGATACTCTCACCACGAAACCACAAAGCGTCTGACAGATCACTAAATGCCCAAGAAGATCTTAAACAGCAGCAAAGTGATCTATTTGTTTTTCGCTGAACAGAAACAGAAACAACCAGGATGGCAATAAAAAGTGAGGGGAAGACAAAGATGTTTATGCAGAGATTTGTCCCGAAAAAATCTCCTTGTATTTGCATTTCTCCATGTGTACGTTTTCCATCTCACTCGTTGAAGAGGAATTTTCCTGTAGGCAATGAGCTCCACCCACAGAAATGCGGGTACAATTGGGTGAGAAAATCCCATTTAGAGGCCGGTTGAGTCGCAACCACAAGAGATCACACGATCAATTTTACGATGCCATAAGATCATGGTGTGTTTTGTAAACATACAACTCATTTAATTGCGTTTTGATTTCTTTTCGTTCTCAAAAACTCTTTTCCCTGACTGACAATTTCTTTTCCCGCCAATTCTTTGGAATATACCCTATATGATATCCACCCTTCGACAGACACTTTTTCTATACTCTTTGTTTATTAAATTCTTTTCTGGTTTCTTTTAATGTACGTTACAGCATCATAAAATTTCCGGGAGATGTTAAAATGACATAAAAAGATGCTTAGGACAAATTTCATCCAAATTTTCTATCCACTCAAATACCACTCACAATAATATTCATGTAGAGCATTTCTCTGAACAACTTTATCTGAACTTCTAGTTATCCATCAAAGAAGTGATTTTAATTGATGATTTCAAATCATCAAATATTCAATTCAAACACATACAGATAGATTCAGAAGGCGGAGAAAATATTCCACGCGTGTGAAAAATCCATGTGGAGTCTGAGGGATTGGCCAGAGTTGCGTTTTCCCAACTATAAACAATTCTTTCAAACGGATCCCGCCTCAAAGTTACTATAGACAGTGGTCAAAAATAAAAATAAATATCTGCACTAGGATCACCAAGAATTTAAAATAAAATAAGGAATTCTGTGGAGAAAATTCTTTGTAAATCAAATTGCTTAATAATATAAGTTATTAAAATTAGAAAAAATAGCTCGAATTTGCGTACATCCAGCAATAAATCTATGAAAAATTATATTTGAATATATTATGAAATATTTGTTATACTCTTTCTTATTTTGTAATATTGTGAACAGATTGTAATTAATTATTTTATAAACCATTAAACACCCAAAACAGTTGTGAGAAAAATATTTAAATTTCATACTACACTTCTGTCTTTTAATATTTTAAAAGTTTGTCTTTGCCTTTGTATTAAAAAATTTAAATAAAAACTTTATAAAATTTTCCAATATAATTCGAAAGATATAAAAATTAGCTCAATTAAAATTTGTCTTTAATTTATAAGTTCAACGTATAATTTGGCTAACAAAAACATTGAGAAGCAAGTTTTTGGTTGATCAAAAATCCAAATTAAATGCAATATGAAGAAATTATTCTTCTTATTTTTTCTTAGATTTCGCTAGCTCTCTACCGATTAAATCCTTCGTTCAAGTACTGGTTTAACTATAGGGGAAGTGGGACACCTTTGAAAGTGGAGCAGTTTTTTTTTGGTTTCTGGAATCATTTTCTGACAAAAATTACAACGAGGCCACAAGTACTGCCGCCATCCTAAATTAAATATTTTATGGGTAATGTATAGGGGAGACTAGGGCAAAAGTGAGAAATCGAAAAATTCAAAATTCAATATCTTCCAAGGTAAGAAAGATAGCGGCTCAAATTTTTTCTATAGATAGCCTCCATAGACCTTCTTCAATGTAGTAAGTTTCTTAGAATTCGAAGAAGGAATTTAGAAAATAAAAAATATTGAAATTTTTAGCCCTATTTTTGAAATATTTTCCTTGCAGAAGATAACAATTTAATACCTATTTATTTTCCAAAATTAATGCACTGGTGAATATTTTCTAAATAATTTGGATTCTTTGAATACGAATCCGCTATCTATTTTAGAATTTCACAAATGTTCTATTCTCCAGAAACCCTTTTATTAAAAATGGCCACTTGAGGTAAAAAGTAACAAACGGTATGGAGAAAAAAGTAACAAAAAGCGAAGCAATTTCTGATGTCTCACGGCATGGGCGTACCCAGCTAGGGGCAGGGGGGGGCAGCTGCCCCCCCCTAGAAGCTTTAAAGAAGACAAAAACAAATGAAAAGTAAAAAAAATATATATTTGGTCAGCAAAAATTAATAATTTTGTTCAGTAAAAAAAAACAAATCTTTCCAAAAATGGGCTTAATTTTTCGATCCATAAAGATCGAAACTTTAATGAAAATTCTACTTCTTTTAAAAGTTGTAAATTTAGTCACTTTTCAAATTTAGTGTTTTACTGCTCGTTTGTCAATACAAAAATGAGCTAAAAAAAACAATTAAAAGCCCAATCGGGGAGGGGGGGGCAGAGCAAGGCTGTTGCCCCCACTGCACTACATTCAAAAATTTAAAAGAAGTGTAAAAATGGGCAAATATTTAGTAATTATTTTTACTTTCTTTTTATAACGTTATTTCAGTAATATATTATATTTTTCGAAAAGGAGGAAGTTCTCACGTAATGTTTTTTTACAGAATTAAAGGATATTTAAGGATTTATAACGAAAATTTAAAAAGCCACGGAGAAAGTAAAAGCATAGGGTTAGAATTTGTTTTATAAAAGTCGTCATTGAGTTCTCTAAAGATCGCTTTTAGCACCAACAATTTACCATATACTGTTATTGAAAAGTAAGCTAGTTTCTTCTGAACATAATAAAAATTTTATTTAATTCAAGCTCCTAAGCATATAAAAGCATAACATATAAACTATATTTTTGACATGTTTATTTAAAAAAAAAATAAAAATTCGGCCGTTAGGACCTGATTGTCGGAAACGTTTATTGAAAAAACTTATTTTTCGTTAATACCTAACGATTACTAGAGTAGATTCATCTCATCTCAGAAAAACCAATTATTCCCTGTTAGCAGATGAGTTAAACCCGTTCTTAAACTTGAGGATTAAAAAAAAAACAAAATTAGGTCTTTTTTGATAATTTAATACAAAAATACGATTCTCGGCGTATTTTGCACCACGTTTTGTCTTAAAAAATAAATCGTTATCAAAGCAACAAAAAATCCATGGTTCAAGTTAGTTTAACTCATCTTCTAATAGGAAATAATTTTTTTACGTTAGATTAATCTACACTGAGTAATCGCGACTACCGAAAAGTAAATTTAATTTCAAAAAGACATTTCCAAAAATTAGGTACCAAGTTACAAGAGCTAAACTTTTAAAGTTATTAATGAAAATTTAAAAAAATGCAGCTCAACTGTTGTATTTTTACATACTTAAGAGCTTATATTGAATTAATTATATCACGTTGACAAAAAAGAAAGGAAACATGCTGCTTTTAGGCTGCGTGATCCATGTGACCCTTTAAGAAGGGGAGACGTGGGTCAAAATATACTAAAAACAGCATAATTTTCTCTAATATTTTTACATCGGAATAAAAAGTTTATTTAACCCTTAATTTTTTTGAAGACTATTCTACAAGAATAGCATTTTTGCAGTATTTTACAGATTTTACACCACGTTTCGTCTTAGATTAGAGAATAAGTTATGATCAAGTAAACATAAAATCCTTCGTTCAAGGACTAGTTTAATTCATTACCTAACAGGAAATATTTACGTTTTTGATATCAGAAAATATAGCACAATGGCTGAATTTTGAAAATTTTTAAATTAAAATCCAGAAAATATAATTTAAATCTTGTTATTTTTATGCCTAAGAGCTTGAATTAATTTTTTTTTATTATGATAGAACAGAAATTTGGAAAAAAAATCTGTTTTTAGTCTTCTTGACCCTCGAAGTCGTAACCCCTTAAGTCAATTTTCGTTAAATAAAAATGTCAAAGCTGGAAATTTTCAGAAGCATATCATTAATTCTATATGATAGTCCTTTTTGCCTTGAAGGGTATCACGAAACGAAATGTTAAGACCTCCATATTAAATTTAAGAAAAATATATAAGCTCCAAAACATTTTGATGTTTTTGTATATGACAATTGGTATATTAGTGATTCGTTTTATTATATCTAAATTTGCGCATTTATTATCAGAAATGAATAAAGATAGGTGTAATTGTAAAAATGCATCGTGTTCTGCGGATCGGAAGGGACTTAATCAAACGTTTCTCGGATAGTTGGTTCTACAGATTAAATATGAACTAAAAGGAATGTCTTACTTACTGTAGTAATTTGCTATAAAGTAGCGAATAATTTCTAAAAATTATTTTATTTTTAGCCAATAATATGGGAGAGAGTGTACTGGTCCGAGGAACTCTTACGATTGTTCCTTACCAATACCTACAAATTAAGCATAGGCTAATCTATGCTGAAAAGTAGGGGACCTGCTTTATTATCCCATTTTATTTTTTTACGTTTTTTTTTTTTTCAAAATAAAAATTATGTACCCCCCCCCCCTCGCCAACAAATTTTGAGATTTAGCCCCCCCCTAACCGAAATCCTGGGTACGCCCTTGTCTCACGGCGAAAAGAAACGTTAATTCTATGTGTCGCCGCTTGTTGTTTGCATTGGTCAAACGATTTGGAATCTTTTGTGTGTGTTTTTTTTTCTAAAATAGCTTGAAAAGCGATTTTCTCGTTTTCTCACTTTTCTCGCAGAGAAAATGGTGTTTTACAAAGGTGTAGAGGAATAAATTTCCTATGAAAATTTGCCATCTTAGGTATTTTTTTTTATTAATTTACGGAATACCCCATGTCTGGTACTATTTGCCCCAGCATTTTTGAGAATGGTCACAAAATTACCTCTTAGAAATCGACTCGATAAACATATTTCTTTACAAAAAACTTTCTTTACATAAAACTGCGCTAATTGGAAATTTTTGAAGCACTCGAGTAGCTTGTAAAAAAATAAAATATCCGTTTTGTGACTTTTAGCCCCAGTCTCCCCTATATCACGATAAGACTGAATTTTATTTAAAAATAGGTGAAAAATCCAATTTCAAAGGTGACCAACTTTCAAAGGTGCCTCACTTCCCCCCAATATTATTTTTGACTTCCGATAAATCTAAAATATCGCCGAAAATCATGTCTTAGCGACAGAATCTTAAAAATTTTATGGACCCTTTATGGACGAGACAATTTTCACAAGACGAAATTCAACAATAAAAGCAAAACACGTTTTTAATGTGAAATAAAACGAATTTCCTTTGTTTGTCATTTGGAGACACAATGAGTTCCAAAAGATAATTTTGAAAGATCATGCCTGGGGTATTAAAAATCAAAAGTGAGGAAGAGGACCAGAATTTTGGGCAATACTTTTAATAATTGAATTGATTATTGATTTGTAAAGAGAATCGATTTTAACGATACTATTATTTTATTGAATTTCTTGGATATTTTTTTTATTTTTTTTTTAATGTAAGTGATTTTAATATAGAAAATGTGGCTAGAAAAAGAGACACCTAGAATATTGAATTTTTTTTTTCTCGTATAGATTAAGTTCTTTTAATTTGGGACAGAAGTACCAATATGTCCGTTTGAAGTGCAATATTTTTAAAACGAATTTAAATTTTTTGTTACTTTCTTTTCAGTGGTGTTGTTTGGGACCTTGACAAGTAGTGTATTGTCTTTAATTTTTCTAAAATTATTCTTAATACTTTTATAAATGAATAAAAAATGGACATGAATTTGGCTGGAATTTTGGATGCCTTCCTTGTAATTTAGGCACTTTGCTTGTAATTTTGGACAGCTAATCCGTCCCAATAGGATGCCCATTGTCGTTCATTTCAAAAACGTAACTTACCAAGCCCTCTTCCTGTTTATGAGAAGAAATGAAAGTACTAGGGGAATAGGTATGTTTCGCACAGAGTGAACCTTCAAACGATGCGAATTTTCTCTTTGTTTGCAAAGAGCTGACTTACCATTTCTCATCTCGTCTCATGAGCTTAATAATTATCTATCTTATGGCTAAGAAATGACGAACTAGCTTTTTGCAAATAAAAAGAAAATTTGCGTTGTTTGAAGGTTCACTCTGTGCGAACCATACCAACATTCCCCTAAATATGAATCAAAATAATGGTGCTATTTTGATGAAAAGTGAACATGTCTTTTTAGCACTTTACTGTTCTCAAGTGTTTGCGTTTGCACATAACCGACTTTTTGTGTTGGTTCCTATCACGACTGTTTGGTAGTTTCTGAACACGACGAGAACTGGGGAAAACAGTCGAGACAGAAACTAACTCGGAAGTATAACTCGCATTTGAATTTTTGAGAATATCGTCAACTTTCAATCTTTGCATGCTCTCCATCTTTTTGCAATTACCCAGTCAAAAATTAATATTTTTTAACAAGATTTTCACTAAAAGAAAGATGATTAAATTCTCTTGAAATAATACCAATGAAAAAAATAAAATCCAAAGCCTAGTGTGACTAACTTCATGTCAAGCGTTGGGCAAAATTTTCTTCGGCACGCTAAGTTGTCCCAAATTACAAGCAGTTCCTCTAATTTAAAAGATTTAAATCTGCAACTTTTGGAGTTTTCATTAGGATATTAGACGGCATAGATAATACCAAATAAAATGACAATAATGCGTAGAGTGGTAGAGTATAAACGGGAGGCGCAATGATCCATCTCTCCTACCATCAGTATATCTCTCCTGGAATTACTAATAAGGGGATATAAGGTACCTTTAAGTTGGAGTATCTTTGAAATTGGATTTCTTCTCTTATTTTTAAAAGAAATTATATAATTTAGCTCCACAAATCAATTGTGAAGCTAAATTACACTATGATAAGGCTAAGTTCCATTTAAAATTGGAGAAATCCGTAATTCAAAAGTGTCCCAATTCAAAGCTACCCCACTTCCCCCTATGTCTCGTATTTATAAATTGTAATTGCAACAAATTTAAGCTAAAAGTTAGAAACTGATTTTAGGAGATGTAACGTTTATTGATATTATAATAGATAAGTTTATCCCGAATATCACCTTAATACTTTCGTTTGCATTAATATTTTCCCTTGTAGACTTTAGAAATTTTACCATCTGGGGATTTTTCCATCCACCCCTTACGCGCGAGACTCAACATTACAAATTGTTCTCACTGAATTCGTATTGATGTCATTTCTGCATTTGTCGCTTTGGGAATGGTATGAGAAATGATTGTGCTTTTCTCCCATGAATATCTTAAGATTTTCCACCAAACTCCACGCCAAATAAAAATCACATGAGACGAAATCTTTTTTCTGCTGATGCGAAAAAAGGGTGCCAAAATTCGGGGACATTTTTCAGGTGGAAAATATGGGCAAAGAAAAGCACGAAAGGAAGATAATCCTCTTCAGACGAATGGAAGTTATTGTGTGTATTTCTCATATTTGCACACGACATGGAGCACTTAAGCCTCCGCGACTCCTTCTCAGAGTTGTTCAACACTAAATGCCTCCTTTTGGGATTTCGGAAGTTGGGAAAGTTTTACCTTGAAATTTTCAGGACTCTCCTGGCGTGTTATTGATTGCCACGTCGCTCTTTCCTTCTTCGTCAAGGAATTATGTGGCAGCAAATAAATGGATGTTTATTTTTCTACAAGTGGTAAAACAAATAGAAAATACGATGACATGGGATGTATAGTGAATTCGCGTACATATTGCAGAGAAAATAATCTTCCTGATGCCTTGTTCAACACCTTCTTAAGAGACCTACTTACTTAAATACATTTTAATGTAAGAATACCATTTTTTTTATTATCAACTGACAACCAATTTTACTCGAATTTAAATCGTAATAATTTTACTGAAAGCTACAAAGTTTTAAAAAAAATTGAAAAGAAACCAAGTCTTGCATAAAGATGAATTTAATAAAAAAAATGAGGGAAAGTAAAGTAACATAATTATGCGTGTTTGACACGGATGAAGAGGAGACACTTGGCAAGAGATAAACAGTGTTGAAAGAAAGTGAAAAAGCGTTGGATATAGGGGTTCAGGAGTAGGAATTCTTAGGAAAAGACAACATGATGTTGTTATTGTTTTGGAGAATAAATTGGATCAAAATTGAATGTTATGCATCTGCATGTGATGAAATTGAGAAAATATCTCTTGACTTGCCTCAACCTCTAATACTCATCTAATCCATTTCCATTGACATAACACTAATTCATAATTATACTGCGTGTTTTGTGTTTATTGATACATTTTGTATCCACGCAGGAATATGTGCTACAGCATGAAAAAACATTTAAAATTTGAACCTATGAAATATTTTCCAATATTTAGAACTGTTATGTATTTGGCTTACTAAGTAGCAGTCATATTAATATAATGGAATAACAACTATTTTTAGCGCTTATTTCGGGAAGGCAAAAGATTAAAGAAACTCTTAGTATTGCACAGACAATCTCTCCTTCAATTCGATTAATTCAAGATACTGTGTCTATATTATTGCTCGTCAATGAGAAAGAGTAATACTTCTGTATATTTCACCCTGTATATTGTTTCTACACCTACCTACTAGGAGGGGGGCAGGGGATGCATTGTTTTTCTGCCAAAACAAAACCCGATAAAATATTGCCATATTTTGTGACAAATTAAGAAAAATGAAAAGATAAGTTCTCATGCTTTACACGGTCACAAACTGCATAATGACTAAATTTTTCCTATGTTTCTAAATAAATGTGACTCCGCAATATAATTTTAAAAACAGGACAGTTTCCCCTACTTTTTAAAATTTGGGTGTCATGGAGTCATATTTATTGAAAAACATACACTGAGAGAAATCCGAAAAAGTCAAAATAACATTCAGGAAATGTTAATTTTACCCTGCAGTATTGATCCGAAAACGGTGTAAATATTACCCTTTTTAGGTGTATTAGGAGTTAAAGTTACCCTTCTTTCATGTTGATTTTACCCTTAAAAGGTGTAAAATTAACATTAAAAAAATGTTGATATATTTTTACACCCAAAAAGTGTTAAAGTTATGATGGTAAAAAAGTTAATCGCAGCCTCTTTTTTTCTCAGTGTAGGAAAAATTTAGTCATTATGAAGCTTCGGACCGTACAAAGCATGGTCACTTTCCCCTAGTTATTTCTTATTCATAGTATAAAGTTTGAAGTAATATGCGAGTTTTGATACAAATATTGAAAATGCTGTTCATTGAAATTCATAGAGAACATAACAGAATATTGCATAAAATTAGTAAAATATTCTGAACAAATTGAAAATTAAGGGGTCCTCGTTTAGAGAATGCAAAAAATCTATTTTTGCTTAAACTGGCTTCATTAATAGTAATAAATCCTTAAATATATACTATTTTTCAAGTTTCAAAGCAAAATATCAATAAAAATTAGTGAAATTATAAGTTTTTAAAACTCTTTTTTTTTCAAAATTGCCACTGTGACTAAAAGTTTCTTCTACTTATAAGGAGCAATTTTCGTCGAAAACTGTTCTTTTAACACATTTTTGTACAATTCTCCCTGGAGGAAGTACCGTCACTTTCTTAAAAAAAAAACAAACAATTTTTTATGTAAATTACTGCCAGAGTGTGTAGATACTTTAAGTGAGAAGCATTTGACTGATCGCTTTTCTTTCAAAAACAATTGAAGGAAATATTTATTAATACAAAAATACGGAAAATATAATACGGAATAATATGGAAAAATTAGAAAAAAAAGCTTAGGGGAAAGTGCTCTCCCTTCGAACGTTCATGCCTTCGAATAATGTAAATTTCTTTTGTTTTTCGTAAGAGATTTACATTAAATTATCGCGGAATTACCAAAATTGATGATAAACCAACTAATATTTAATAGAAATGTGTAAGTCTCTTAGGAAAACTAAAAGAAAATTCATATTATTCGAAGGCACGAACGTTCGAAGGGAGAGTACGTTCCCCTATTGTTTGACTAATTGGCGACAACATTTTTGGATGAAAATTGATTTTTTTAATTAATTAAAAAGTTATAGTAATTTTTATTTAATACTATAATTCATATCTAGTAAAGAATCTAATAATACTTATTTAATTTTATTTAGAACAAGTCGATCTATAAAGCATTTTTCTTCATCATCTCAACAATGAAATACCAAAATTTCTGCAGCTATGTACTTTTACAATTATTTTTATGTGTATTTATCAAATGTTAATCAAAACTCTTGAAAAAATTCATGAATTGAATTCAACTTTGAGTACAAGGAAAAAATCACGAAAAACACGTTTTTGTATATCGCAATCAGGTTCAACCCTTAAGAAATTATGAAGCTTTTTGGTTTCGTTGTTTTTGTTAAAAATTATTTTCGAAAACTTATTTCTAATAAAAATAAAAATTTTTGTTAATCAAAAGCAATTTTTAAAGAAATCGTTTGGAAGTTATTATTAATAAAGAATTCGGTTTCTTTACTTATTTAATTGTACAGTAGACTCTCGCTAATTCGGCTCTTTTAAGATCGGGCTGCTTTTTAATTCGGGCAGCAGTTAAATTTCAAAAAAGTTTGTTGACTGTTTTCAAGTTTGATTATGATTATCAAATGAAGCAAATATGCTTAAATTTGCCATATGTTGTCTCAGTTCTGATGTGTTTTTGCATTATTCAGAGGTTTTAATGAAATTTACCGTAAATATGAGTTTGTAAAATCAATATGTGTATGTAGATGAATAAAAAATCGTTGCATTTCAAACAATTTGTCGCCCGAATTTCTCTCTTTCGGGTGACATTTTGGTCCCAAATGCCCGTATTTGAGAGAGTCTACTGTATATTTAATTCGTTACGTATATTTAATTGGTCATTGCTTAATAAATTTGTTGAACAAAAGCTAAATGCGGTGGTGAAGCTCTGCAATTTTGTGAAATACATAAATTCGTTACTTATATTTTATATCACAAAAGTAGTTTCGAATTAGTGTATAAATTATAATTATACACTATCGGATCATAACCGATTTAAGTTAGTTCATATGCGGTTTGGATTAAGAATTGCTAAACGGGCTTGATAAGATTGATTGTAACTCCATTTTGATGGAGGAACTTTGAATTAAAAGGCCAAAAAACGAGTTTTTGATTGACAAACTCGATAGATAAACTAAATTAGTATATACTACAAAAATTTTAGAAGCTAATTTGCAATACTTTCGAAAATACAAAGACTAAAGGCCAAGCACCACAGAGCGGATTTAGCAGATCGGTTTATAAATCTATTGAAATTATTTGTGAACCGGTAAATTTTAAAAGAAATTGCAAAGTAAAAAGGAATCTTTGCAAAGTCCTTAAGCTCGTGAGTACTATGCTGAATTGGACATCTAATCTTGCATCTAAAGAACTTTATTACTTTAGGTAAATTGCTACTTTGCCACCCCTTTTTGTTTTTGTTCCGGTTTTTTTTCAATTTATTACTTTCAATCATAAAAATAGGGCTTTTCTTTAGAAAGAGAATTCTGGTTCTAGTCTGGTTCATTTGATTAATTCAAGTGTCTCCAAAACGATTCTCAAAACTTTAAAATCTCACACATAAATACAAAAGAAATGGCTATTAGTACTCGTTCATTTACTATATTTGCAAAAAGCCCATTGAGCTAAATATGTTATGAATTATCCACCCCTAAGAAGCCACACACAAATCGGTGTGGAAATGAGTGTGACTCCTTTTCATTTGGCAAACAACACACACTGAGAAATAGATGTATCAAAGAAAAGCAATAAAGTTAATTTCGGGTTATATTAAATAAACAAATAATGTTTGTTCAAATGTGTTCTTCCCACTGTTGAGTCAGCTATTTTGCCTTTGCTGTACATACACTCATTCATCCATCACCTATCTGAAATGGTTGTATAATTTTTCTCAGAATTTATTTATTTTTCATCTGTTGCACGGTTAATAAAGCAAAGTGTTGAATGCCCTTTTCTTTTTTCCGCGCCTCCTCTCGAAAATCTTAACAAGACTTTCCCAGCGCAAAAATTCATATAATCGTTAATAAAATCAATTAAATTATTGAGGCATTATAATCATATCTCACAACTGACCACAGAAAGGACCTTTTGATTGGGTAGAGACCTATTTCTCAAGAAAGCCAAAATGAGGCTATGTAAAAGATAAAAAGGGCTCATTTATATGGAGGACAACCGCTTACAGATCAAAAGCGATTTCACCCGCTCCGTAAATATTTTCCTTTGAATTTTCCCCCGTAAACATTTTCAACACACAACATTTTAACAACTAACCGCGCGCCTGTATAAATGTTTTATGCGGTTTTTTCTTGATGTTTCTACCATCAAACGCCCACCAAAATACACAAGTAAATAATGTAATAACATTCCTCTAGCTTTGTCCACTGCAAAAGGCGCGAAAAAAGGAACAATGTTTCTCCTATAGATATTAGGAAATTCTTGCGAAAGGTAAATTTATTTTTAAAATTAAATGTCCAAATGTGGATGAAATTCCATGGTTAGTATTAGGTGAGATTCTTAACAATCTCACCTACTATAATCCTAACAAAATTTCATGTCGTCCGATCGACCTCAAACTTGGCCAAAATGTGTTTCGCCACTTCCTGATCACGAATATATATGTGGCTATTTTACATTCCCGGCCGGCCGGCTGGCCGGCCGGCCGGCCGGCTGGCCGCTCTTTGGAGCTTAATAGCTCCTAAACTAAAAAAGATATCGACTTGCGGTTTTCGGCAAAGGTTATATATCGGGTGAAAATTGCAACTTGGTGCATTGACCCCCCACCCCCCACCCCTCCTTCCGCCATTTTGAAGACCCCCCTTTTTTTGTTTTCTCAATAGCTCAGCCCCTATGGCATCGATCGGGCTCAAATTTTAGTATGTTATAGCTGGGCCTTAGAGCTTTCCATCAATACCAAACTTAAGGTCCCCCGACCCCCCTGACCCGAGCTATAAGGGTCCAAAAAAAATTTCTTAAAATGGCCATAACTCCGGTTCTAATTGTCAGAATTTAAAAAGTGAGGGCTTTTTGGAAAGCTCTCGTGAAATGCCACTTCCCCTTCTAACATCGCAAGTTCATAAAACCACCGCTAGGGGCGCTATTATTAAAAAGAAAATTTTTAAATCTTATAAGTTGAATAACTCAAAAATTCCATTGTGCATCGGGCTGAAATTTTAGTATGTTGTAGCCGTTGATTATACCTATCAAACAAAAAAACCTTAAGTCGATCCATAACCCCTGACCCGAGCTATAAGGGGTCAAAGTTCGAACATTGACCGGCCTCTATCTCCGGTTCTAACTAACATAGCGACCTAAATTTTACCTTTTTGGTTTCGTCTCGATGAGCACTTTCAGATGGAAGTTCAAAAAGTCACCACAGGTGGCGCTGTGATAGCGTCAAAATTCATCGAAATTCAAAGTCACTTTTCTCAAAAACGGCATTGTGCAAGTTAATGAAATTTTAGTATGTTATAGTCCAGTCTAGGACGTTTCCAAAATGGTGCGTATGTGCGCTGTGGTTTCAATAGAACCGGAGATATGAGGGGTCAAAGTTCACGAAATTCAAAAAATCATATCTCCGGTTCTATGTGACCGATTTTGATGAATGAGGGCTTAAACGAAAGATCTCACTAAATGCTACAATTTTCTAGAACACTTGAACTTTGTGGGACCAACACCAGGGGCGCCACAGTCGAAAAACCATTTTCAATATCACATAACCTCAATTATCTCGACTGTCGCTGAACCGATTTTGATGATTACTTCAACATAATTGTAGAGCACATTTGTCTCTACATTTCGTTCATACATCATTTTCCGCTCAGACTACGCTATCACTCCGATTTTGCCGTTTAAGTGTGAAAAAATTGATTTTTCCAATAATAACGCTTTGAAATCACTCAGATGCCAATTTGACTGCCTCTACTCCACCAAGACACTTAAAATAGGGGTTTAAATGGAAAGTCCCGCAAAATACAACAATTCTTTGATATAGTTGAAGTTCAACAAATGACTACTTGGGTAACTCTGGATGAAAAAACGAGTTAAGAAACAAAAAACCTCGCTTATCTTGGCTTCTGAGTAATCGATGAGTTCAAGTTCTAAGGCAAAATTATAGAGAACATTCTGGTCTACATTTCACCCATATAACACTTTTCTGTCAGTTCATCCAAATCCTTCATATTTTGGTTTAAATACAAAATTTGTATAATTTGACGAATTTGATTCAAGATAACTGAATGGCGTCTCCCAACTTCAGCTCCAAATCGAATTTGCATGCACTCCGAGTTAGCTCACGTTAAGAATCTCACCTACATAAGCCGGTTAGGATTATCTGTCCCTTTTATTAAATTTATTGTTGAAATAATAGCGTGAATGGAAAAAGTCCAGATATCAGAATATTTAAAAATGGTACACAAAAAGTCAGCTATTTAAAAATGGCCCAATTTAATCAATACTCAATTTAGAATTTCATAAAATGTAAATTTTAAAGCTTACATATTTCAGTTAAAGAGTTTTAAATAATGCTGTTTTATGTTCTTATATATATAATTATTAGTGCAATAATTCTAATGAATTAGATGTGTACTGAAAATTTTTTAATTGCACGAACTCAAAAAGAAAGCAGTTATATAAGCCACTTTTTTTCAATTTGTCATCGACCTGGAGCTTAAACGGTAAAAGATATCAACTTCCGATATTTGGTGACTCCCACTAAAAATCAATATCTAACGACATTTTTTTGTATTATCTTTCCCCTCCTCCCACCTCTCGCCATGCCCTAAAAAAGCCATGTTTTTTTTATTTATTTAGCAAACGTCTCCTACGATTTTTCTTATTTTTGTATATGTTTTGGAGCGGAGGCAGCCAAAATCCCGAAAGCCATAATCCCGAACGCCAAAATCCCGAAAGCCAAAAGTGGTCCAGGCGAACATTTCGTCCAAATATACAGCTATGACCTAAAAAACATCGCCATCTTGAATTTGTGAAGGTCAAAGTTTTTACTACTTTAGAGAGCCTATTTTTCAACCATTTAGTTCAATTTGAATTTTTTGGAACGGTCTTAAAATCAGTAATGGATCCCTTAAATATCCATAATTGACTTATCTTCCACTGAGAGAAGGGTGAAAAAAATCCAACACTCGAATCAACCAACCCTCATATGAGGCTTGGTATTAAGTTTGAGGCTTGTTCCAACTCTCATGAGAAATTCAAGCTTCATAGGGCGTAAGAACTTTCTAGCGGCTTCCAGTGTTGCTGGAATTGTCAAATAGCAGACAAAATATTAATTCACATTCCAATTATTTTGCAAATTGGTGATAGCTTTCGCGTGTTTCTCAACAATTAATTTAGTGGAAATTGTCCAAGCATACAGCTACGACCTAAACAAATCGCCATCTTGAATTTTTTGAGGTCAAAGCTTAACTCTTTCCGGACCGCAGCATATGCTGCAAGCTAATTTCACAATTTTTAATCAAAAATATCTAAGCTCAAGAATTAATTGAGGTCCTACAAAAAATATCTCACATTTGGACATCCTTATAGTTTGTAATCATCCACAAGAATCGGATTTTTATCAGTTCTGAATAATTAAAAAACATTGTTTTTCATAGAAAATGCATATGCTTCTTTGGGTACTACAGTCCCAAAAGAGACGAAAGAGTTAACCAGTCTTGAAGGCCTACTTTTCAACCGATTTGAATCAATTTGGATTTTTGGAAAGGTTTGGAAGGCAGTAATGAATCGGTCAAACACCCGTTAATTACTTATCTTTACTCATGACAGAACATACTAGAATGATAACTTCTTTCCCAGTTTTTGCTTTAAAAATGTTTATATGATTTATGAATCAATTTAACCGCTAAGAGAATAGCAAGCACCGAAATACCATGCAAAAAATAATTCACAGTAAACTCTATTTCGTAAGTTCGAGCATTCCGCAAAGCTAGGACGCTTTGCTTATTTTACTGATTCAATTTAATTTTTACTGACTAAATTTAATTCTTCTCACCAAATTTTTCATTTCTTTCTTACTGATCAAATTTTTTTTTACACTTAGAAAGTGAGTAGGGGAGACTGGGACAAAAAGTCACAAAACTGATATTTTATTTTTTTTACAAGCTTCCCGAGCACCTCCAAAATTTCTAATTAGCACAGTTTTATAGGAAATTTACCGCTCTACAACTCTGTGAAAGTCATTTTCATTTATTTTGTAAGGAAATATATTTATCGAGCCATTTTATAAAAGGTAGTTTTGTAATCATTCTCAAAAATGCTGGGGCAAATAGTATCAGACATAAGATACTATCACATTTTGATTCGTTTCATTACAGGATTCCGTAAATTGAAGTGAAATATCTAGATTACATATTTTCATAGGAAATTTATTCTTCTACATCTTTGTAAAACACAGTTTTCTCTATCTGAGCGAGAAAGGCGCATTTTAAGCTATTTTACAAGAAACACACAAAAGACTGCAAATCGTTTGACCAATGCAAACAACAAGCGGCGAGACATGATAATGACGTTTCTTTTCATCGTGAGACATTATAAATTGCTTCGCTTTTTTGTTACTTTTAGCTGTAAACCTTTTGTTACTTTTTACCCCAAGTCGCCATTTTTAATAAAAGGAGTTCTGGAGAAAAGAACTTTTGTGAAATTCTAAAACAGATAGCGGATTCGTATTCAAAGAATATCCAGATAATTTGGGAAATATTCACCAGTGCATCAAATTTAATATAAGTAGCTAATAATTGATATCTTCTGCACGGAAAATATTTCAAAAATAGAGCTAAAAATTTCGATATTTTTTTATTTTCTAAATTCCTTGTTCAAATTATAAAAAACTTACGATAGTGAAGAAGGTCTATGGGGGCTAGGGGAAGTGTGCCAAATTTCGGCCAGCTTTTAATTTCGGCCACTTTCGGTGTAATTTCGGCCATCTTTTTTTCAGACCACCTTTTATGACGCAACGGATAGAAAATTTCAAAACGTCAAACGGAACGAGTTTCATATTTAGTTTAATACGTTTATATGACCCAAAAGCCCTGAGATCTTCCGTGTAATTTGTCCTGAAGACCTGAAGAGTAGCATCTCAAATTTACGCGCAAATTCCCGTAGGAATTTGCCCTTCCTGAACTCTTCCAAGGCCTTTTTCACATAATCTTTTTCATAGAAGCGATGGTTTTTTCTCTGGACATTGTAGAACCCAGAAATTGAAAAAAAAACACAAAATGAATAAGAAATTTACGAAAGCAAAAGATGTTGCCGGAATAGGCAACACTACCTCACCGAAGAGACGCTCACAAAGTATATACTTTTTTTACGCGAAATACAGGATCCAGCTGGGAAATTTCACCCGAAATTTAAAGATTTATTCACTATTAACATAAACAGAAACAATCTTTAATGAAAACTAATCAATTTTCATGAAAAACACCGAAGGAAAACCTCTTGCACCACAAATCGTAAGACTGCTAGAAACACAATCGATCTGTCAAATTTTTTTGTAAGACTTTCCACACTGAGTTTTAACGGCCCACAAATTTAACGGTCTTGTGTTAATGTTAATACATCCTGAAATGAATAAATATTTAAAAGCAGAATGAATTCATTAACTATTCGAAATTCGAAGATAACATACATAATTTTAATTAATTTATTTCCATGACCGAAATTACACTCAAAGTGGCCGAAATTAGAAGCTGGCCGAAATTTGGCACACTTCCCCTACATGGACATCATACGAACTTTCCAACATCAAATGGCTCTCTTAAGTATCTGAGATAGAATAGTATAGAATAGAACCTTCGATATAAGGTTAGTTACTGGAAAGATTGTCAAGAATTCGCAAGGATTTGCAGTAGTTTTACAAGCTAATAACCCAATCACCTTTCACTGGGAACTTGCAATATTGTGGTATCATCTTCAAGCATCACACAAAATATGCTCCCTGAGAGCATGAGTGAGTGTGTGATGAAAAGACTCTCGAAACTGACATAAAATCCCTGTTCACATTTATATACAAATAGAATTTTATTGTCTGGCCACACACGCTGTTTTAGAGAGAATGAAAATGGGATTCAAATCCCCATCCCCACAGCGAATTTTCCGGGAGTGTGATCCCCTTCTCACATTTTCAAATCTCAGGAGGTCGAGAGGGTAATAAATGTGGCTCAAAGAAAATTGCTGCTTTTTGGAGAGTTCCACTATAACCGTTGTTTTAGGAGACTGGAAATCAAGGAGCAATTATCACAATTTCCATTTAGGCAC
Organism: Phlebotomus papatasi; assembly: GCF_024763615.1. Taxonomy (NCBI): domain Eukaryota; kingdom Metazoa; phylum Arthropoda; class Insecta; order Diptera; family Psychodidae; genus Phlebotomus; species Phlebotomus papatasi. Next base: position 49,149,361 of record NC_077223.1, read on the forward strand.
AGTGTAAGAGTTGTTTTAATTGGAGGTAAATAGTCTATAGAGGCGCCTTATAGACTTGTCTCTTTATTAGCATGTCCTAACTTCCACTAGACAACTAGAGGGATAAATTTCTATAATTACTTTAGAGTTATGCTGAAAATTTATTAGTAAAACAAATAAACACTTTTGCTGGTTAACTCAAAATAAGCTCAAAATTATAAAAGTTAAATTGAGTGGATATCAGGATAATATAGTGGATGAAAAGGTGTAATATGGGCTCAAAATCTTTGGAGTGAGAGAAGTATCATACACATCTAAGTGCTAATGATAGAAAAAAAATCATAAGAATTTCTAATCTCAAAACTATCAGTTACTTTTTAATCAATAAGCGCAATGAAGGGGATGAATTTTGTTAGTATTTCGAACTTCCCGCGCGTAGTGTTAAAACGGTAAAACAGCACCACTTGTATGTAAGAAACATTCAAAGCTGTTCTTACATCCAGTACACGTTTCAAAGTTTTCACATGGACTTTATAGATGGCATTGGACGCATCGGACTAAAGTAGTATCTTAATTTTTAAAAGTTGAATTTTCCTGATAAAAAATCATTTGATACTTAAACAATATTTATTCCCGAAAAAATTATTAGAAAAATCATAGGAATTTTTAAGAACTAGGGGAGATTGGGGCAAACCTTGTCAAAACGCATACAGTGCTGTCTCTAAAACTTTGTCGAAGATAATTTTTCTCTATCTTAACGAGAAATGTGCTTAAATTGAGCTAATCAGTATATTTTCTGTAAGCACAATATTCCAAAAATAGGGCTCATTATTTTTTTATTTTACATAATCCTTCCTCGAATCCCTTGAAACTTTGTAAGTTTAAGAAGGTCCATGAAGGCTATCTAGATTAGATTAGATTAGATTTCAGTTTATTTCCTGCCTTTTGGATCCAACGATCCTTTCTTAAGACTATATGTCTATAAAAATCTATATTCTGTCTATATCTATAAAAAAAAATTTTCAAGCCTCAGTCTCTTTTATTTTAGAAAATAGTGAATATTGAAATTTTCGTTTTGACAAATTTTGCCCCAATCTCCCTTACTTATAAAAAAATTAAAACTCTTGAAATTACTTACGAGGCTAGACATTTATCAATTTGTTCAATCTTCTTACGATGATAATTTCAAATATTTAGTAATAGTAATGGTCTGGCCTACAACTAAACTTTTATTTAATTTATTCAAAAGAAAAATACAGCAAATAGGGTACAACCCTCTTCCAAAGGCATGACAAGTAAATAAAAGGAGTGAATTAAAATTTACAAGTAGAACAAATAAGAGGTGAAAAAAAATTTTAAAAAAATTATTAAAGTTAACTCCATAAACATAAAATTAGGAGATGATGGAGCAGTTCAAGCATGAATTAAATGTGTGAAATTTGTAATTTGTCAGTATAATGATTTCAAAATAGCCAAAACCCAAAAATGCACTAAGTTAGTTTTAGCACAAGTGTCTTTAAAAAATCATCACCTGCGTGTGTTACAGTGCCTTCCCGTATCTCGCGAACAATTCAAAAATAAATTTGTAATATTTTGATTTATTCGATGAATTTGCACTAATATCATTATTTCCACCACAAACTCAAGCGAATATTGTTCATTTATTTTTTTCGGTTTAAATTAAATTACTAATTGTACATTACAAAAGAAAAAAAACATAGGGGAAAGGCTCATAATTTTGTCCAGTTTCTTATTTTGGACACTTTGAGGATAAAATTGGACACTAAAAATAAATTGATTAAAATGATGGATTTTTATTCCAATATTTGATGAATAATGAATTCTATCTAAATATTTGTTCTTTTTGGAAGATTTTGACACAAAATACGTTAAATTTTGAATATGATTTGAGTTGAAATTGCTTTGTTAAAAATTCAGTGTGAGCAATTGCTTACGAGAAATATGACGGAACTTCGTGTTTACTTCAGTTCTTATTTAGCTGTAGTGAAGTACTAACAATGTTTCTTCGGTTTTTTTGAGTGATATTATTGAATACTCATTGAATATTGTGTTGATTCACGTTAGTGGTGATTTGTACATTTGATCTGAAGTGAGATTTGCCTTGTGAATTAGATTTTTCGTATGAAAAATGGGAAATTTTTAAGACATTTACCAGTGAGGTGATACTCCTTATTTTGGACAGGTGTTTTTCTCACGAAATTTCGTGAAGTTTTAGCTTTTGTGATGACTAGGTTGGACAAATGCCTGGAGAAACAAAGGAGCATCATCTCTACGAAAGAGATGTAGCGAGAAATGCATTGAAAGATTCCCGGAAAGGTCAGGGAATGAGCGAATCCGAGCGTATTTGGAGTATCGAAGTCAGCTCACTTTAATGAATGATATGGAAAGTTTTCGGGCTTCTGTGACATTCTACGTTTCCCTTACATGAACAGGAAGAGGACTTGGTAAAATTGGTTCATCAAATGAAGAACAATGGGCATCCTATTGAGGCGGATTAGCTGTCCAAATTTACAGCCAAGTAGGCCAAATTAATAAACAAGTTGTCCAAAATAAGAGTCAAAGTCACCTTTATATATCAATTCATTTTCAAACGTATTAAAACTAATTTTAAAAAAAAATAAGACGATAAATAGCTTGCTAAGTTTCTAAACAACCCTTCTGAAAAGAGAGTAACAAGAAATGTCAATTAGTATTGAAAATATCGCACTTCAAACTTGGAACTTCGATGCTTATTAGCAGACTGTCCAAAATTATAAGCCCTTACCCTAATTAATTAAAAAAATAATTCTTCCTTATGATGTAAAAATGATACATTGATTAATGTAATTTTATTTTAACTCCTATACCGGTCACTACCTATCAGTTAAACAGTTAAAACAGTTTTAACCTCCCCTTCTGCTACAATGCTCTTTTAGGCGTGATTTCTTCTAATCACACCTATTGTAATCCTCGGATTTTCTCAAAGTGCTCAGATCGAGCTAAAATTCACAGGGTATATGTTTTGAACATCCCTGATGCCAAAAAACTTAAGCCACCATTTTCGGGTCGGGCCGACCGTCCGGCTGTCCAGTCGTCCGTAGTACGCAATATCTCTGGTTTTATTTTGTAACCAGGCTTTTTGTAATTTCTCGGAAACCCATCGGATGATTTTTTTTTCATTTTCAGCAGTTCGATTTTGAGTTATATATGTATATATTTCGACTCCTTGCGCCCTAAAGGATTGTAATTTTGGTAGAGTTTTGTAAATCTGAAATCTGAGTTTTTTTGACTTCACGGTGTTTGTCCGTCGATCCGGCCATTGCCACGTCTAGAGCCCAAACGGTTAGATATAGACACATGGGTCTTGGGACTTTCGACCCAAACACCATCAACATGCTTCTCATTTTCCACTCACTCTCCTTCCTCATCAAAATCATGTTTTTTAGAATTGCTCGAAAATGCGCTATGCATTTCTTTTTTAATTTTGAATATATTTTAGATACCCGTCTGACACAGGGTAAGGGGGACCCAGCGTTGAGCCATTAATTAACATCCAACTTTAGGCACTATTTTAGCCCTCATCGGCAAGATCCGAGTGGTAGGCACAAATTAAGGACTGAATCTTGCCACGGCCATCAATGGCGGTGGAATGAAACTGTCAATTTCACATCCTGCTTTCACCTTCAAATTTTATATAAATGATAGAAGCTACAAAGATATGGATATGTTTTATTCAACCACGATGAACGATTTAACACTTTAAAAAAGCAAAAACTATTATGAAAAAAATTGTCTCCTAAAAAATACCCTGAAAGGACATAAAAACACGTATTTCAAGATTAGAAATTTGTCTATAGTTACCACGACACTTTTCTCTAGACGAAACGCACTCACGCACATTTATTATTATTATTAAAAAACACTAAAAACACTGAGAATCTTTGTGATAATTTTAATAACAAATGAAATGTTTTGGAAAATATTCCATCTTGTCAGTGACAGCTGAGCAACACGGTCGGTAACATAATTTTCGTAGTTCCGCTGCTCAACCACCATGAACGTAAAACAGTGTCCTTCACATATATTTAGTAAGGGGTATTTTGTATGGGAGCTTCTTAAAAGTAAGGTATGAAAGATAGGGGTTAATTGCGGCTATAATCCACGCTTACCTGGTCAGACGGGTATCTACTATTAAACGATCATTAACGGTTTTTCAAGGTCTAAGGTTTAAAAAAACTCTAGAAAGCGTATTTTTCAACCGAATGGTATCATATTTGGGCTCGTTGGAAAGGTCTTGGGATTATTGATAAGATTGAGCCAATTTTAATCAGTCCTGCACCGATAATGAACCAGCTTATAACCGATAAGTAGTTTTTATCTGAAATTCAATTATATTAGGGGAAACTGGGGTACCACCAAACACTAATTTTTATTTCTAAACTACTTGGACTATCTCAACCATTCCTTCAGTGGACAAGCAATCCCTAAAATGCCTATAAATTTTTATAGGTCTTGTCCTTAGAAGTCGAAAATCTGATTAAAAATCGGTCTTATCCTCTGATATCCAATATCCGATTAAAAAATCGCAGTGTTTGGTGTTACCCCGTGTTTGGTGGTGCCCCAGTTTCCCCTACTCCAAAAGTATTTTGTTCAATATTGTGAGAGATTTACAAATTGGTTCCAATCGGTTGGTAACCGGTAATGAACCGGTTATGATCCAATAAATAATCTTTATCCGAAAATCTATTTTATTATTATAACTATATTGCGAGATCTTTGGAATGCTTTATGAATCGGTTCAAATCGGTTGAGAGTCGGTAAACGGGAAATGACGGGAAAGTTCTTTTGAGGTGTAACATCTAAGTCACGAGTTCGAGTACTTCGCAAAGCCTGGGACGCTTTACCACATCTTTTTTATTAATTATGTAAAAATTGAAAAATCCAAAAATCCTTAACGCCACTCAAATATCCGTAGTGCGATAAGTAAGTTTGTATTGCTAGATAACTATAGGGTGAAGTTAGTTACGATTGCTTGACAACTCTATGCACGAAGTAAGAATGTATGGCTTTATGCCGATATCAAAATAAATATATCTACGGCTATCCATATAAGTTGTCGAGAGAAGCGATATTTGACGTTTAAGACTTTTTCTGTGCGATTTTTCCTTAAATTTTCTACAAAACAATTGATTTATTATATTGTGTCATAAAGTAAAAGAGGCAGAAAATGGTGGTGAAAGTGTATATAAGTGGAATGTCGGGGAATAAGGAGGTAAATTCATAAAATAAAATGAGAAGCAATGTTGAGGAGGGGCCACCATCTTTGTTGGCACTTTTCAAGAGAAAAACCGCATATTTCTCATAGATTACTCAAGACAAAAACTCCCCCAAGACTTTTCAAGCGACAGAAAAGCTATACTTTTTAGCATTTTTTGATAATTTCATTGGGAATTTATGAATGTAGAAATACCTTGGGAGACACCACCCAGAAATCTTCCTCTTCCGGAGACGCTCACTCACTGACACGAACCCCCATCCGAGAAAATGTTCTAATAATAAAATCCCCAACAATTTTGGCTCTCGTAGTGTGTTTTTCACCTCTTTTCGGGGACAAGATCATGGCTGATCAAACTTTATGAGGAAGTTTCCACCAAACATTACAAGCCACTTGTTGTGCTCATCCAGCCAAAAATTTGCTAGTTTTTGGGGGATTCCATTTATTGTTCAGTGAATCATCTATCGCTTCTAATAAATTATAAATGTGCTCTGAACTTTCTCTGAAGTCTTTTAATTGCACTGCAATATCAAATAAAGAGAAGTCATGTGCCAAATAAGGATGTGGCATTGGAATCAATGCATACAATAATTCAGACGACAATACAGAGAAGTATTCTTCAGCTTACAAATTTTTTAAATTTATTTATTAGTTTCTTATAATTCTCTTAAAATTGCTAATAAGTTTTTTCGAAATTGATATTTTGAAATGAATGCCACATACCACTCTTGTTCAATAAAATACTGATAAGGACATATTTTATGAAGAGAAATAATTAGTTTGTGTACGACCGATAACGTTGTCATTAAAGATAGCACATTGTATGACAACACTTTGGCAATATATTAAGCAAATTCTGCAAATGAAATTACTTGAAAGATATACCCTTTTAATTTATTAGAAGTTTTCAATTTTCCGTAGTAAAAACAATCTTTTGATGGTGGAAAAATTTGGTGTGGACTGAATGACAAAAGAAACTTATTAGAAGCAATAAAATCCGATAGCCAAGGATAGTACACCCGCCACTTAAATTGTAAACACAACAATTTCATTTTCAATATGCACCAAATCTATATATTCTAAAGTCAAAATTACAACGAAAAGGTCTTGACTTTGAAACTTATTGAATAAGGTAAGAGAAGTAGGTATCGGCCAGTTAAAACAAAATGCTCCATAATTTGCTTGAAATAAAAGCTCTAAACCAATTTTTGGCATTTTTAAATATGCCAATTGGAACTCTATAGTATTCTATTTATCTATATCTCTACATTTGATTTTTTTTAATATTTAGAGAAATTAGTAAAAAAAAATTGGTAAAATTGCAACCATGCACTGTGCATATTGCATCGACCATATAAAATCAGTAGGTCAATTCTGAACATCTTTTTTGTAAGATAAAAGATAATTTTCGTTAAAGATATAAATGTATGTGTGAATATTCCGAAAGTGTAGCCGAGAGAATCCGATGGTAACCCGTACGTAATATTTGACGAACTCAACGACTTTCAAAAAAAAGTAAACAATGAACATTAACATTGCAAAAAATATAGATTTAATTATTTTCTGTTCCATTTTCTGCTACTGTGGAATCTGGGATAACCCATTATTCACCGCTAAGGGCAGAATTTGGAGTCCTAATATGCCAATTGCTCCCGTTTGCTGACACTTTCTCTCCTCTGTGAGAACACTCTGTTTCCCTTCCCGGGGGAATGTAACTCGCGACTTTCAAATTATAACCGTTAAATTCTAGGAGAGAAATTGGCTTCTATAATTTTAACTTGCTATTATTTCCGACAATTCTATGAAATAAAATAAGGATATTGTAGATATTGACATCAAATAGCATTTCTCGATCTGCCCATCCACTAAACATGTTATTACTGAATGTGATATTTAATTAATTTTGTGGTTTATTAGATTTAGTGTTACAGTAGAGTCTCCTAAATTCGAACGCTCGGGGGGTATTTTTGACATTTCTCACCTCCCAAATTCGAACGATTTTTTCAAAACTAACGAAATTTGTGTAAGATTAAATTGTACTTTGAATCAAATTCTCGCACTTTTTCGCAAGTTTTAGTGGTAACATACTTCCTTTTCATTTTATACGATAATAATGTATGTAAACATTAAGGAAGAAGCACATAAATATGATTTTCATTCACCTAGAATACGAACTTTCTAACATAACCTCACAATTGACATTTTGAATCCAAACGGCGTTCGAATTTGAGAGATTCAGATTTGAGAGACTCTACTGTATTAAGTTTTATTAGATGATGAATAATGCGTTTAAAAATTCTTAATGTTTCCCTAATTGTAACTACAATTAACAATTCATTATTTAGCGGAGCCACCGGAAAAATCTTTCTTTTTAAAATCTTGAAAATTGATTACAAAATACACTTTGCCAAATAAAATTATATGAACATGACATTGGAACCGCGCGGCACTTAAAAAGTATATAGTAAAGAGAGGTAATCCGGATACTTTTCATTGAGTGCGACTTTAATGCTTGTTTTTGGACTGATGAAATATTTTTTTCGCCATTCCAAATCAATAGAATTATTCTTTGTTTAATTTAGAATCATAATAGAAATAGAATTTTAGCAATAATATTGATGAAAATTAATAAAATTACGATAATATTAATATATGCGCAAGAATGTTACTGCGATGCTTTTTTGTAACTCCGTTGAATTCGATGAAACTCGGATGCTCATTTTAAGGAAAAGTTTAATGCATAAAAATGAGAAGATATTATTTCAAAAACAGTTTTTAGAGTTTTATTCCATCAATTCATTTCATTAATTTATTATTTAATTATATATATTTTTATTTATTTTAAGATTGCACTCAATTCTTTGATTTTTCCTCGGTTTTCTTGGCTGACTTCCTTCCACGTTTTTTCTTTTCAGCTTCAATTGGCATTTGAGCCTTTTCCTTTACCATGTGTTTCTCCTTTAGTTTTATCTCCTTTTCTTCTGCCCTTATATTTTTGTTCCTCTCTCTGGTCAACTTCCGTTCAGCAATTTCTTTCTTTTTTTGTAAATCCTGCCTCAATTTTTCCTCCTGTTCCGCGATAATTTCCTCGGAAGATACAATATACTGGTGTTTGACATTGCTGGCTTTGACCCTCTTCTTCTGACGACGTTTTGGAATTTCTCCTGGCCAGAAATAGCATTGTTTTAGTATGTCGAAGATCGGTTGAGTCTCAGAAGTTGCAGAGAGTTGGTTTCCAGGGATGACTGGATCATTTGAAGGATTATTGTCGGTGGCCTGATCGTGCTGGTTATTGATAATGGACTCCTCTGAATGTTGGAAAACAATTTTCGGGAAATAAAGACCACCATAGAAAAGTAGCCCATCCATCCAGCCACTCTGTGGTGACGTTCCCATTTTCCATCCTTCTGCGTTGTGAATGGCAATTTTTGGAGTAATGTCAGTTTTATGAACAGCCATTGGAGGAGCAAGTTCGCCAGTAGCTGACACCCTGAGGAGTACTGTGATACATTGCTTCGGTCCTGAATTTTTAAGAGATGGAACTACACGTGAACCTCTCCTGGACAGGACATTTCTATCTTCCGGTGTCAAAAAGAAGGCACTTTCGTCGCAATTAAAAACACGGTCTGGTGAAATGCTCAGAAGGTTGTGTTCTGTGAAATATTTAAGACAATTCTGAAATCATTCCGTGAGGTCTTCAGCAGTAACAGTAGCTCTTTCCAATGAGAAGGATTTTGGCTTGCGCATGCTGAGCTCTGGATGACGCTTAAGAAAATTCCTGAACTAAATGTCTCCGGGTCTTCCAGCTGTAAAATGGTTTGGAATTTTGTAGACCTCACAGATGAGTTTAACGCTGTCCAGAACTTGTTCCTTCCCGATGGGATGCCAGCCATCCGCACATCCCAGGATCCATTTGACAAGTTCTTTTTCCTGTTCTTTTGAAAGAATTGTTGGCCTGCCATTGGGGCACTCCTCTAGGTATTTGCCGGTCAATTTGTTGTGCAGTGTTGTTCTTGGGACATTAAATGTTTTGGATGCATATGCTATGGTAGAACCATCTCGTACACACTGCAAGGCATTCCTAATACCTTCCTTAGAGTCGGGCTTGTCCTTATACGTCTTTTCTTTTGTTCCCTTTGGCATCTGAAAGAGAAAAAGAGTCCTGAACAATGCAAATTCTGAACCAAAACATTGACTTTCACCGCATCCGACATGCATCGAAATGTAAACATTCACAAAAATCACTTATTTCTGTATGAATTATTTATATTATCAATAAACTCTTACTCACCTTGTAGATCAATAACTACACTAACTTTTATTAATAATTTTGATTGCAAATAATGTTTTATTATATAGAAAAAACACTAAACTTTTTCCAGCGACGAGCTGTCAACAGCAAAATTTTCTCAAAAATTAAATTTTTAGTACACAACCAGGCTGACCCGAGCTTAAAAAATATTTCTTTTACCCACTTATTAAACCGATAAAAATATAATTTTTGGTTTTTCTTAAAGTAGAATAGTTATAATATGATACTTCAGTAATTAATTACAGAAATAAAAATATAAATTATATTTTAAGTGGATGTATCGGAGTTAAATCGGTCGCGGCATCCGAGTTTTGCAATCGTCGGAGTTACATGGCCTTACTATATTCCAAATATCGTGTGTAAAAGGAGTAAATTATATACCATAGTAATATTCAAGGAATACTCAATCGTCGTAAAGAACTCATTTTTCAATTGAAAGTTGAATTTTACAACGATTATCGTTTTAAACTTTTTAGTTTAATAAATCACCGGTTTACGTTTTATTTTTTCTAAGTTCAACTCTGGAAATTGTTTATACTGTGCATGGTTGGATTTATATACTTACTAAATTAAGTTATTATACGGCAAAATTTACTCTTTATGAATGCGTTTTTGAAGACAAATATAAACTTCAAAAAGTAGCATTTTAATAAGCTAATCATCGATAATGATATCGTTATAATTTAAGAGTAGTTTAGCTTTTTAAAATGTAGCCTTTTTAAATATTTTGCACTTTACTGACAGTAAAGTTTAATTTAAATTTTCTTGCCGGTATTCGAAGGCAAATTTTTCAAATATACAGCAAAAAGATCATCTTTGATCGGCATCGCTAGATTCTACCAGACTGGATCAGGCTAAATTAGTTTTTCTTTTTCCTTTTTTTCTGTCATTTTTTTTCCCTAATTTTCTTTCTTCTTCAAACCATGTAAGAGGGGCGGACCCTATTGGTATTGATTGAAATAAATAATAATAATAATAATAAATTATTAATTATATAAGTAAAATACATTCATGGTCATTTTAATCTACATCGTTTTTCATACTTAACTGTGAAACCAAAAATGATTTTAAAAAGTATTTAAAATCTTTTAATAAATATATACATTTAACATTACAAAGATTTGTTTTTAAATAACTGAAACAAAATAAAGCAAATATAAAAACTTTATACTAAACCGAAATCAAAGTTTTTTAGTTTCAAGGATTTAGAAGCAATCACTCTATTTTTAAATAAATATAAAAAAAATGCAATGTTATGTTTTTTTTCGTAAGTTACTCATATTTAACAAAAAACATACTTTTCGTAACTTTATTTTTAATATAAACAATATAAATTTGCAAAGAAAAAGTTTTCTTACCTCCTCAAGAGTAAGTAAGATATATTTCAAATTATATTTTCCCGCTAATTTAAAATTAGTTTGTTTCGTTAAGTAATTTTAAGTGTGGCGCCATTGTCACTTCAAGTAAAATTCTTAGTCGCACTACTCCCTTACTTCAGGAAAATCTGCAGTTCGTAATTTTTATATGAGAAAAAAATCAATTTCCATATTAGTGTATTTCCTAGTTAAACAAACTAAGAAAACCCGAAGAAAATCGTTAAATGGGAACTTTTTTTCCAGGTTTTTGAAAAGAGATACGTTTTTGGGACAAAACTTTTACTTTCACATGCTCTAAAAAAATGAAGAATAAGTATTAATCAATTCTTTCAGTTCAACTAGAAGAGAATTGAATGCTGAAGAGAATAAGCCTTTATTCATTTCATTTGGTCTTTAACTCTTTCCGGACCACAACATATCCAGTGAACGAATTTCAGTAAAACTCACTTTATTGTAAGTCTTAGTGGTCAAATATGATACTTTTGTAGAGAAAGAATTTTCTCCGCCTCTGGGAAATTAGAAATCTCATGGGTACTCTCGTCCCCAAAAGAACGAAAAGGAGACAAACTTCAATTTTCCAAAAGGCAATTATATCAATTTTGTGAATTATTTTTACGTATCAAATGACTCTTTTACAATGTTGATCACTAAAACAAGAAGAATTATTGACCAGTATCTTGTGGGATGTCCAGGAAGTGCTAAAAAAGACACCCAGCTCCTGCTTGTAAACAGATTCCTCAAAATATTTTACACATAACACATTAAAACACATTTCTTTCAACACGATGTTATTGTAGACACATTAAGCTTTCTCAAAAAGCATAAAAGACACTTCCTGGGCAATCAGAATTCACCAAAATCAGAAAGAATAGAAAAAACTTCCCTAAAAGCAATCTCCCGCGATGCCAAATGTCAAAATTATCGGCCATATTGGCAAAAATGTCACTCCAGAGGGCCAATTTTTGAAATTCTCACTCGCACCCGCGAGCTCTTTAGTGGCCGAGAGAAATTGACTCGCACACCCCGGAAATTCTTGAGTACGTGCAACGAGTACTTTATGTTATAAAGAAGTCGTTACAGAAGGATTTGAATCTACAGGGTGTGCGAGTGGATTTCTCTCGGCCACTAAAGAGCTCGCGGGTGCGAGTGAGAGTTTCAAAAATTGGGCCTCAGCTTAGAATTTTCCCCATAGCAAAAGAAAGCGGAATAGGAATAACAAGCGTAAAATTCCTTGGGATTTTTCCACTATTTTCCTTAAAAAATTCCATAGGAATTTTCCATAATACGTTCCAAGGAAAATTAATGGATTTATGCTGGATTTTTTATATAGAATACATCCATGGAAATGCTCGTGGAATTTATGTGGATTTTTCCACCAAAATAAAATGGAGAAAAAATGAAGCTGTCACATGCACCTCGTGTTTTTACTTCCGAATATTAAAGAAATAGCAAAGATTACGAGGATTATAATATGTTTTACTAAACCAGCAATAACGAATTAACAATTTGAGCAAGAAAAAAAAATTTTATAAAAAAAATAATTTTTCCTAAAATATATATTAAATGACTTGAAAACAGTATTATTTTAGGTTGGCGGCCTATTTAATGTAATCACTTCACTATTATCTGCACGAAACGCAGTGTCGCATAATTAATTATATTATAATTGCCACATGAATCACTAAAAATGTTTGCGGAAGGTTTGGAAACAAATTATCCACGTTGTCACAACACCATTTTATTTGTTTGACATTCGAGAAAAAAGTGGAAAAAACCATATAAAACCCTATGGAAAGATAATGGAAATTTCCATATGATTTTTTCAGCTTATCCCGCGGACGTTTCACGTGTGAGTTTCCATATAAATGTTCCACGGAACACCGCGGAATTTAACGCTGGAATTCCAGCATATCGTATTTGAAATTCCATGGAGAGCTAAGATTCCAATAGAATTACCGGCTCCAAATTCCATGGAAAACTTAGTGGAATTTTTGCGTCAAATTCCGGCGAATTTTGCAATTTGGACGCAAGTTTTCCACTGGAATTTCCGCGGAATTTTGCTATGGGGTTGTTACAAGCCCACCCGGCAAATTCTGCAGAATTCTGCAGAAATTCGTCAGATTTGAATTACTAACTGCCGAAAAATCAGCAGAATTTCTGCAGAATTTTGTTCTAAGGTGGATCCGATCGTTGTATGAAAATTCTGCAGAATTTTCTGCAGAATTTCTATAGAAAATTTTAAAATTATCGGCAGAATTTCTTTAGAGTACTTAGATGATTTCTACATTTCTTCTACCCTTTCTAATGTTTCTAAACATTATTTTAACTACATAAAAATATGTATTTCAATTTATTTAAAATTCAATTTTTATTCAACAATTTTACGTGAATACTCTCTTTTTTACAATATTATTATGATGTTATAATACAATATTATTAAATCAGCCGTAATAGAAAATACGAAGGGGAAGGAAATGGTTAGAAAACACGAAAGAAATTCGCTATGCTCACGAAGTCGCACGACTATCCCGAAGCCACACGAAGTATCCGATTGAATGACAAGAAACGTTAAAATTTCAAAAGTGCAGAATTGCAGATCGAAGTTTTGCTGGGAGGTTGCCCGTCAAATCATTGCTCTACCTGCCGATTTTACTCGGAGGTTTTTTTGAATTTTAACGGTATATTCTAGTACATTCAGAGAAAATCTGCAGATTCTCGGCAGAATTTCTCCCTAGAAAATCTGCATAACCTCCATTACTTCACAAAAATATTGTTGATTTATGAAGAAACTGTAGAAGTTATAAAGAAAATTGTATGCTCTGCTTAACAAGCATTACCGAGTACACATTTTAAATAAGTAAAAAAAACTGCGAGCAAAAATACTAATTTCTTAAAAATCGCCAATCGAATGATACAAAAACACGAAATTTTGGTCGACACTCTGTTTAAAGTTTTCACTTCACTTTTCTCTACTTGTAACACGGCGTCGCAGAATTCTTTATTTTATATAAACACCGTGATATCACAAAAAATAACTCTATTGAATTTTGCAAACTTCAGTGAAAAATTTTTCCATCTCTTCTGACACATCTTGTCTGGAAAGTCTGGAATGTAGAAAAAATCTACAGAAAATCGGCAGAATATCTACAGAAATTCGTCAGAGATTCGTCAGAAAATCTGCCGAAATATTCTGACGAATTTTGTCCCAAGCCCAAATAAAATTCGTAAGAATATCTACAGATATTATCTGCAGATATTCTGTAGAGGTGTAGATTTTCTCTACAGAAATCTTAAAGATATCTGCAGATATTATTTGACGGGTGGTGTCAAAAAGCGAATGGCGGGCATTGGCGGGATAACCTCTCATTTGGCTTCTAGATTTTTGGGGACGAGAGTACCCATAAAGTTTGAACAAGTTTTTTGAAAATTTGAGAAAGAATTGTTTTTCGAATTTATGCAATCTGTAATTGTTATTTATCATACTTATTGGCCCTGAGAGGTTTTTTTCTTATTCTGGTCTTGAAATACGTAAAAAGTCACAATATCTGCAAGGAAAGCAGAAAATCGAAAATTCACGATTTTTGACCAAAAATATCTCAGCTCAGGAGTTAATTGGGATCCTGCAAAAAATATCCTAGATTTGGACATCCTTATAGTTTGTAATCATCTACAAGAATCGGAATTTTATCGATTCTAAATAAGTCTAAAAAGAATTTTTTTTCCATGGGTACCCAGAGTCCCAAAGGAGACGAAAGAGTTAAGCTATTGGAAAGACCTTAGGAAACCTCACAAGCCCGAACTGACTCCAATCCGTTATGAACCGGATCATGATCGATAACTAATTTTTATCCGAAATTCAATAAAATTGCTTCTATAGGTTATTTTATGCGAAAAAATGCTGTTTTTTGATCTTTTTGACCCACGCTACCCCTTATACACGAGGAATTTCGCATGATTCACTTTACAACTATACAGTTCTTCTCAGTGAAATAAGAAAGATCAATTAATCACCAATGCAATCCACATGCAACAAGCTATTTTATTGGACGTTTAACACAAATTTGTAGTGCAAAACGAAATGTGTGTTTAACATGAAAGTTATGATTTGGCCATTTTCACTGTGGTTGATTTCTGCATAATGTCTAACATGATCCATTTTTTTAAATAATATATTTTTATTACGTTTTTAGGTGAAGAAGCGACAGCAACGTGTTCTAATGATTCTCGACAGTAAAAATATCAAATATGAGGTAGTGGACATCGCTGAACCTGGCAAGGAGACGGAAAAAGAATTTATGCACACCAATTCGACAAGTACTGGAGCTACGGGTAGCGATCCCAGCCCACGGCATCCACTTCCTCCCCAAATATACAATGATGTGGAATACTGTGGAGACTATGATGGGTTTGATTTGGCCAATGAGGTTGACACACTCGAACAGTTTCTCAAGATGGAACCAGCTGTGACCACTGCAGAGATTGAACTCACCACAGGAAAGGATAAGAATGGACTTAAGGAGGAAGAGAATAAGGAGAACAGCGAAGAAACCGATAACAGAGAGGTTTGAGCAACATTTTTCTTTATCTCGCGTGTTGATTTTCTCACAGAAAAAAAAACACACATTCTCTTTTCTTTTTAATTAAACCCGCTAATGATGGTTTTACATTCCTTTAGATGCGAGATTAAAAAGCCCGTTTTTAGCTTTAGTTCACATTTTAACAGTTGAAAATTAAAAACGTACAATAGACGAATAGACATTAATATTAACACACAATCGGGATTTTCATGTAATACAATATCGAAATTTTTTATTGTTATCTTTAAGCGATATATTTTTGCTAAATTAATGGCAATTTGTACTATGCAATAAGCTTTAAAAAGACATTAAGATGAAGAGAAAAAATTATTAAGTAACAATCATTTTATCTATTTTTTTTATAATAATCATATTATTCATATTTCTATTTCACTTAAATGTTTCGCTAAACATTTGTTTGACTACTTTTTAACAGAATCTAGTGTATTTGCAAAAAAATTGCATGGTGTGTTATCCATCAAAGTTTGAAATACAAGAAAATAACGAGACAAATTCATCGCTAAAATACAATTACTAAAACTTTATCAAATTGATCTGTACAAGAAGTTGTCTAAAAAGAAACTCATGTGAATTGTTGAAAAATATTGCATCGTTGAGATTGTCTCCAAAAAGATTTTCTATAACATTATTATTAATAGATATTTTTTATCCAAAAACAGAGTTTTTATGTTGTGCTTTGTGCAAGAACAAAAAATATATACAAAAAGCTCACAAAGTGGATTTTTTTTGTAACCAAATAACGTGCATTTTTGTTCGTTGTGGATCAGATTTTTTTATGTGTATTTAACCCGTAAGCAAAATATTTGATATATCAAATTTATTTTTTAGAAAATGAAAATAAAAATATAATTTATCATATAAGATTTCCATATTGATTTTCATCTCCTGCATCTACCCCCTTCCACATAAAAAAAAACATTGGCATCACCCTGTGTTCAAAATTGGCACGAATAGAAAGAAGAAAGTGTGGCGGAAAATGGTGAGCAGACCGCGAAAGACAGTAAAGATGAAAAAGATAAGAACAAGGAAGAAACTGAGGCTAAGGAAAATGGGGAAATTGAAGAAGAGGAAGAAATTGAAGATATTTTTGCTGAAAAGAGCGATAAGGTTGAAACGGAAAAAGAAAAAAAGAAAGATGAAGAAGAAAATGGAGAAGTCAGCGAAGAAATTGAAGATATTTTCGCGGATAAAGAAGAAACAGGAAAGAAAAATGAAGAAAATGAAAAGGCAGAGGACGTAATTGAAGATATTTTCGCGGATAAAGAAGAAACAGGAAAGAAAAATGAAAAGGCAGAGGACGTGATTGAAGATGTTTTTGCGGAAAAAGAAGAAGCCGAAAAAAAAGCTAAGGACGTCAGTAATGAAAACAAGTCCGAAAAATCCGAATCTGATGCCTCCGAAAGTGTTGAAGATGAAGATGGCACAACCGATGATAAGCCAAGTAATGAAAAAATTGAAGATGCTGAAAGCAAGCATACTTCCAGTGAAGATAAATCAACCAAAGAAGCTTTATCAAACAATGACGAAAGTATTGAAGCGAAACCAGAGGATAAAGACGCTAAAGAGACTGAAGATTCCGAGGAAGATGAAGAGGAAGAAGAAGAAGAAGAAGAAGAAGAAGAAGATGATGATGATGATGAAGAGGAAGCTGAAAGCGAGGATGAGGTTTGGAAATATGGCCGAAAATTCTTGTGCAGTCACTCACTTTCTCTTATTCTATCCATTAAAATTTCCTGGACATATTAATCTTCTTACAACTAATTGTTTTACTCTTGCACGATATTAATTCTAGAAGCTTACTCTCATAGAAGCTAATTAAGCTTTAATATCAGCTGAAAATCTAGAGCATATCCGAAAGGATTGATTGGTGTGATGTGTATTGCAACGAATGTATCCTAATTCATATTCTTTACTTTCCTTGTTTGTTTCCCTTGATATTTGTTGGAAGTGAAGAAAGTGGAAGAAACGGTTACTGATGAGACACATAATGAGTCCAAAAGCACAAAGGATGATGCAGAAAATCCTCCAGATCCAAGTGGACCAGAAACACAATCCCAAGATGAGACTCAGGACTTAGAAAAGGTTTGTTTGAACATTTTAAGCCTTAAAGAATGACAACGATGACAAATAATCTGAACCAAATGCCAAATATTTTCCCTGTTTAGAGTTCATATTTAAAAAAGTGGTGGCAAAGCATCCCAGGCTTTGCGAAATGCTCGAATTCATGACTTAGATGCTATACCGCAAAAGTACTTTCGCATCATTTACCGTTTACTGGTTCTCAACCGATTTGAACCGATTCATAAATCTCTCAAAAGATCCCCCAAAATAGTTTTAAAAGTAATAGGATTGATTTTCAGATAAAATTTTTTTTATCGGTTATGAATCGGTTCATTACCGATTCAAAACCGATTGGAACCGATTCAGTTTTATCGGAAATTCCAAGACCTTTCCAACGACCCCAAACATGACCCCATTCACTTGATACATACACTTGATACACTTGATAAATACACTCCCTAGTGTCTTTTTAACCTTTGACCTTGAAAAACCGTTATTAGGAATGATTCAACGGTATTTTCGTAAATGAACGAAATATTCGCCTGTATAATCTCTAAAACATGTCCAAAAATGAAAAAAAAATCTCATGACGGATTTTCGAGCAATCCCAAAAAACATAGTTTTGGTGGGGAAGGAGAGGGCTGGGGGGAATATGAGGGGCATGTTAACAATCCTTGGGTCGACTTATGGGGGGGTCCCCCGAAGGTACCAAGTCTCTATCTCTAACCGTTTGGCCTATAGAGCTGATGACATCCTTACGGACAGACGGACAGATGGACAGACGGACAGATGGACAGACGGACAGATGGACAGACGGACAAACAGCGTGACTACATTTCTCAGAAATCATCTGAAAAGTGAAGATTTGTTAAGAAAAGTGGTGCCCGGGGGGTGGAAGGTGGAAATTTGAGGGGGTGAAAAAATCGAGGGATTTATAGTGTTCTCTCCGTAGAGTTCGAGCAGTTAATTATATTATGAAAAATTTACAGAATATTTGTGATAATTTTGAAATCTGAGAAGAGAACAACAATATTTTTCAGAGTTTTTCTTTTATTTGTAAAACCCGGACATCTTGAAGATCAGAGAGATAAACTCCTTCCGGCTACGTTAGAGATGTTTGGGTCCCGGTAGAAATCAGGAAAGCCAAAATACCGAATGTTCAACATCCTGAAGGGGATGAAATTATATGGAGGATAATGTGTAGAATAATTTCCCAAGACACAAAAAATTTCCATTTGCCTCCAGGTAGTGCGAGTGCAATCATGGGAGTAAATATGACACTTTTAAGAATTGGGGATTTTGGCTTTCAGGATTTTACAATACAGATTAAAATAAAGATCATGACCTGAGTTTTGATATTTGTTTGGAGTTGAATGGAGTGGAGTCGAGTGGAGCTTTTTAAGCAATAAACTCAGGTCATAATATGCATACAGTAATACGGGCTTCATACGGCTTAGCCATCTGGCTTAACTCCACTACGGCACGACTCTCCCTCTATCGGGCTGGTCTCTCTATATCAGGCACGATTTTTTAGGAAATTGTTGCTTAAAATTGGATATTAAGGGCAAATGATCCATTATATTTTGAAAAATCAAAATTGCTTGTTATTTAAATTTTTGAGACCTTCGGGAACTGGACAAAACGTTCAGTCTGAAGCCGGCATAATAGTCAAACAGTGTTCAAGTCATCTTTTCATTCAGTATTATTTCATTTGACTCCGCAAAACTGTTTCAAGGCCTCTACACATTGGGAGCAATTTTCGTCAAAAATTTTATTTCTGTAAAAATTATACGATGTTTCCACCCACAACATTGCATACAATTTCCTTCAAAAAATCAAAAGGAATAACGGTTTACAAGTCACTCTCCGTAAATGCAAATGACATTGTAAACTTAGTAGAAGGGAACCGGAATTCGACGGGAAGTAGAGTCACTCTTAAAAAAAACGGCAATTGTTTCCAACCAAAGCTTTCCAAAGTTAAGAGTTTGATCAGTGTGTACAAAGAAGTTGCCAAAAAACCACTGCAGAAGTCCAGAAAAAACTAGGAAAATTGTAAATTTGTGCCAACACTGAGAGAAATCCTAAAAATTTAAAATAACATTCCGGAAATGTCAATTTTACCCTGCAGTATTGATCCAAAATCGGTGTAAATATTACCCTTTTTAGATGTATTGGGAGTTAAAGTTACGCTTTTTCATGTTAATTTTACTCTTAAAAAGGTGCAAAAATCACATTAAAAAATGTTGATATATTTTTACACCTAAAAAGTGTTAAAGTTATGAGGAAAAAAGTTAATCACATCCCCGTTTTTTCTCAGTGAAGTTGTTTGCAGAGAAAAATGAATTATTTATTGTTAGAAAAGTGCCCTCACATTCTCTGTTATGCCTTGTAAAGTCCTGAACAGATTAAGAGACAAAACTCTGGAAATTCCTTATTGATTAGACCACTGATGAAGGCTTGGAGATCGAACCGAAAGCTTTGGAGAGAGTTTCGGCATTTCTAAGAGTGACTCTACTTCCCGACATTATTCCGGTTCTAATCTACTATATTTCCCTAACGTCGGTTTTCCCACAATGATTTTGTAAACCTGCTGTTTGTATGCTTTTCTTTAATTCATGCACTTAAGAGTGGTCTTCACCGATCCTATCCACTATATCCGATCGGTAAAGGCCATGCTTAAATGCTAGTATTAAAGAAAAGCTACGAGAAGCAGGGAAAATAGCAAAGTCGTCCCCGATGTGCAAAGTCACCTACATCTACGGTCTACCATACAAAAATTTCCAGTGATTTCTGGATTAAGGGCAGAACCACATTGACAATAAAATGTTCGCCGTAGCCTCACTGTATTTCGTTAATTTACGCATTTTCATTGCAATTCTTAAGCACATTCTCGATTATCGTATTACCTTATCTCATACTAGGTGGCACTAGGTGAAAATAATATAAGAAAGTTTAAGAAATAAAACGAAAATTCTATATACGGTGAGCAAAAAACACTTAAGAGAAATAAATCGTACATTTTTTTCCTCACCGTTTATCGCATTTTCGTTTTATTTCTTCAATTTTCTTATATTATTTTCACTTACTGTCACCGAGTATGAGATAAGGTAATACGGTAATCAAGAACTTGCGTAAGAATTGCAATGAAAATGCGTAAATTAACGAAATACGGTGAGCATTTTACTGTCAATATGATTCTGCCCTAAAGCTAGTTTTATAGTAGGGGAAACTTGGGCAGTAGTAAACATGGGGTAATTGTAAACACTGATTTTTACGTCTATACTACTCGAACTTATATCAACTATTTCCTCAGTGGACAAGGATCTCTGAAATCATATAGACCTCACCTCATAGACCTATGTCTTATCATCAGTCGTCTATTCGTCCTTTAAGGCTTAAGATTGGTTCGCATTGAAATATTTGTATGATACAATTTTTCAAATATGAATTATTTTTAAAGTGATTTATGGTGAATATAATTTAGTATATGGTAAAAATCTTAGTTAAGCCAAAAAGTTGCATAATTGCATAAGTATTATTATTTCTTTTTTCAGAATAACTCGACAATGTCTGAAGAAAACAGCGCGAAAGACGATAATCCAAAAGAGAATGGAAGTGCTAATGAAGTTGCTGAAAATAATTGAAATTCCTCAAGTTACTACTTATTCTAAGGGACATCGGGGGATTCTCTCTACACTTATGTCTAATCTCGTCAAACACTCCCACATCACACATTTATTCTTCTCTCTCGCTCACTATCCAACACATTCTTCTGGCTGGAATCTTCGCAATCGATGGCTGAGTATTTAAAAAACGAAAAGTATCGCTACTCACGATGGTTAAGACACAACGAAATTAAAATCAAAATGAAATTGATAATAAAATACATATTTAAACTTATAGAGATTTTTTTAATTGAGTTTTTGTTTTTTTAGCTGCCTGGAAAATTTGCGTTCTCCAAAGAGGAATTGGACAATCTTTATAATTAGATAGAGAATACTTAATATCATAATAACGTAAAATACTATCACGTCAATATTGTGAAGTGTCAAGACATTCAAATCCATGGATTTGCTACGAATTAATCCGACATCTGGATTCCTTAGGACGAATTCGATCCACCATAATCCTCGTTCAAGTGGAGTTTGAGGTTGGTCTTGAAAAAGACGAGATTTCGTTCGAGCATTGTTCCGATATTTAGTAGAAGTCATCATTTTTACTATCACATCTGTAACTTCTGCTGAAGTGAAGGACCTTACGTTGATACTCTCAGAAATTCCAGCTTTGATTAATGTTTCAGAGTTCTGCGAAAGAATAATGACCAATAAAAAATGACTACAAATATTCTGATGCTATAAAATAAACTTACAGTGAACTGATCCAAAAAGATAGGAACTCCAAGAATAGGGACACCATGCCATGTAGATTCCAAAGAACTTAGAAGACCACAGTGACTTATAAAGAGTTTTGTGTTTCTATGAGCAAGTATATCATTCTGAGGCATCCATCTCTTAATGATGACATTACTGGGAACATTAGGGATTTTTTCATTGTCAAATTTCCACAGGATAGTGTACTGTGGCAAATTTCGGAAAGCTTCAATAAACTTCTGGATTCTTTCATCTCCAAGCATCCAACTCTTAACATTTGTCCCCAAACTGAACAGAATTAATCCATTTTTTGCATTATCTAGAATTTCCTGAAATTCCTTAGGGAGACTTTTAACCTTCTGCACATGCATTCCTGCAATTGGGATAACATTCGGGAGCATTGGTTCTAGATCGTGAATTGCAGGACTGTAATTAATTAAAGTCAAACGAGTTTGACGCTCTAGCTCTGTTAAATCTGGCAGTCCAGGAAAGTCATCCTTGACTACTGAATAGATTTTAGGGAAAACAACATAATACTTGTGAAAGTAATCAAAAAAGCACAGAAAAAAATTTTCAACTCGCCCGAAGAAAGTTTCCTTCAAGCCACTGCCGAAGTAGAAAGGAATGTAAGATGGGTTAAATGAAGATCCTACAAGATTTATAGTTGGAGAAACTGCATGAAATGCCGTGACTCCAATAAGCGGTGGATTCTTGAACTTATGTAGGAATCCCAGAATTGTAGGTAAGCCCATATAATCATAAATTACTAAATCGAATTTAAAATCATCTGGATAGGCTAAAAGTTGCTTATATCCTGTGGATTTCTTAATCCCTGCTAGAGTATTTAGGTAGTATTCTTCCACCTCAAAGATTGTCGCAAGGTTTCCATCGTATCCAAAATCCAGAAGATTCATATTATCGACGTCCTCATAGCCCTTATAAAGTTCAGCATAAACCATTTCGTTGTGAAGGTAAGTGAGATTTGCCACTGGATTGATCTCCACATCTGCACTAATTGAGGTCACATTGTGTCCTCGAGCCGCGAGAGCTTCATTGATCACTCGGAAGAAAATATGATGACTAGGAGAAGCCAATCCCTCCAAAACTAGGATATTTGCACCAAAAACTACATTTCCAGTACACAATATACCAAAAAACACTATCTTCAGCATCCAATGCATTTCAAAAGAAACTTCGTCTTATTCCTCAGAGAGTTGCTGGTTCACTGAATAGATCTCTAATTTCTGCTACCTCATTCTGACTTAGACATTCTATTATCTCAATACTTGTATAACTATCGCAATGACTTTAACTTTTAGATTTTCCATCCATGATTGTAGGCGTAATTGATTCACGGTTGATTAATGTATTTAATCGTTATTTAATTTCATCCTCAGATTGTCTCAGACACTTATCATATTTTGTTATCTTATAAATAAAACTGTCACTAGCTTATCGGTTTTAATTTTTTTTTTGTAATTAATAAAAAACCCGGTTCAAAATTCAAGTTCAAAATTAATTCACAGAATTACATGAACTTGAATAGATTCGATGCGAATTCTATGAAAATTTTGTATCTTTTTTGTAAGATCCATGATCATTCATTCGTAATGGTGCTCCTATGCCCTTTCGATTTAATTGAATTCAATTAATTTAAATTTCAACCTCTAGGGGGGAATTGGGTATCATTAAATCGGAGAACCTAACATAATGTTTTTTTCTATTTTTAGATAAGCCCACTGAGACAAAAAGAGAGTGCGATTAACCTTTTTTCCTCATAACTTTAATACTTTTTATGTGTAAAAATATATCAACAATTTTTAATGTTAATTTTACACCTTTTTAAGGGTAAAATTAACTTGAAAAAGGTAACTTTAACCCCCAATACACCTAAAAAGGGTAATATTTACACCGATTTTGGATCAATACTGCAGGATAAAATTAACATTTCCAGAACGTTATTTCAACTTTTTCGGATTTCTCTCACAATCAGTGACTGAGCCTTTTAGTAATGTAATATAGCTTCACAAATTGGTTTGTGAAGCTCTTATGTTCCAGTGGGCACAGTTAACAGAAAAAGGTAGCGTTTTCATTCAACATATTTCTGCTGAGTCAGTCAGCAGTTTTCGAATAAAAAGTGCTAACCAAATATATGGAAATGACACTGCCTCGCCAATGTCGTTGTAAGATCAGCAGAATTCAGCTGAAAATAGATGTTTTCAGCTCAATTGAATATGGTGCTCGCTGGGGTATTAGGATTGTAGTCTTTCTAACAGAAATTGGATAGGGGGAAGCGCGCTACCTTCGGACAACTCAAGCTTTGGACAATTTAACTTTTTCTCTATTCTTTATGAATTTCACCCATAGTACTTTTCTGAAAATTTCAGGCAATGGATATTATAATGAGCCAAATTCATTTATAACACATTGCAAAAATTGAATTGTTCGAATCATAAATCGTCCGAAGGTAGCGCGCTTTCCCCTATAGTATTTTTTTCTTGAAACTGAATTTAAAATTTAAATTTAGATTTGACATAAAGAGATAACTAGAGGGAAATGGGATTATTTTGAGCTGTGGGTCTGCATTAATGTACGATTTTTTTCGCCTAATCCTAAAGGAAGCCGGGCCTCAGAATTATTTTATTTAGTTCAACAATTGTTTTAGAGCTAAATTGAATTACGTTAAAGCCCAACTTCCTTTAGAAATGTGTGAAGAAATCGTATATCAACGTAGTCCCACCTTTCCCTATATGTGGATTTCTGTATGAAAAAGGTAAAGGTAAAATTAAAATTATGTCACTAAATTGAGAAGGTATGCAAGCACTAGAAGTTTGTTTTTGCGGGATTCACAAAAAATAAATTAAAGAAAAAATAAAATTCAAGATTCGCCTCTTACTCTATTTTAGTTATTTATTTATTTTTTTTTGTAGAATCTTCTCATTTATTGCAGACATTTAATATTCATTAATATTTCGCTCCATAATGATTACACAAAAACTGAGTTTACAATTGAAAGTGATAAGATAATGAAAACCAAAATTTAAACAATCAAAGAATATACACTGTATTTCTTATGGTTCATCTAGAATTTCTTTTTTATCTTCACTTTTTGTTCATACACCCCAACTAAAATGCAAAAAAATATATGAACAAAACAAAAGATGTTCTGTATTTAATCATCGTCATAAGCCAAAATATCTACTCATACTTCGTCTTCTTACGTTGAGAAGATACTTTGATCCTCCTGACAATCACCCTCAGAATTTTAAAAGTTATATACAAACAAAGAAAGACGACACAACTCAAGAAAACTACAATATCACCATCATGCTTTTGGAAAATATTTAAAGATAATGCTTCTGATCTAAAGATATTCTCATTGGGATTTCTCAAGACATATTCAATCCACCAGATTGCACGATCTAATGGTTTTTCTGGATGATCTCTGAACATTTTACTTCTCAGAAGAGCATTTTTCTTGTAAGTTGAATTTGTGATCAACTCCAAAATTGTGGACTTAAAAGTATCTTTAGTCACGTTTCTAATATCATACTCCAGTGCCATTCCCGCCTTCACAGAATTTGCGGCATTCTAGAAATACATGAAACAAATGAGTAATTAATTTTTATTAACTAAAGTGCTATAATTCTTTAATTTACCATGAATTGATCAAGTATTATTGGTACACCAAGGATTGGAACGGCTCTCCAAGTTGCCTCATGAGTACTTAATAAACCACAATGACTTATAAAAAGTTTTGCATTTGGATGGGCTAGTAAATCTGATTGTGGAAACCACGGGCGTATCACAAGATTAGGAGGAACTTCTAATGGAAGATTTCCTTTGACTTTCCAGAAGATTGTGAATTGGCTCAGCTCTCGAAACGCTCCGACTATGTGCTTGATTCTCTGCTCCCCCAGCATTTCTGGTTGAGTATTAGTTCCCAAACTAAAGAAAACAAACGATCGTTGATCAGCAATCTCCTTAAGATCCTTCGGAAGGCGTTTTGGCTCTTGAATTTGTAGTCCAGCAATTCCAATTACATTTGGAAGCATGGGTTCTGAGGGCTCAAAAACGGGATGATAATTCACTAAAGCTAATCGAGCTGATTCCTCAAGTTGTGCAACAGGAGGAAGTCCTGGAAAATCTTTCTCAAGTCCAGTTTGAATTTTTGGTAATACTAAATATTTCCTGATTGTGTGATCCACCCAGTGGAGTAAATAATTCTCTACACGTCTTAAAAAACTATTATAAGATTCCATTCGACAATGATGTGCCACAAGAGAAGGGTGATAGGGAGAGCCTAAGATAACAGAGGTCATGGATATGGCATTGTATCCTGTTAAACCTATGAGAGGTGGATTTCCATATTTATGCATAAACCCCAAAAGAAAGGGAGTCGCTATAAAATCGTAAATTACGAGATCAAACTTGAAGTTTTCAGGATAATTTAGAAGTTGCTGATAACCTGACGACTTTTGTGCTCCATCGAATGTCTTTAAGATCAATTGAGTTAATACGGCTAAAGTCATCCAAGGATTGATTTTTCCCATTTCTACGAAGTTTATAGGATCTTCTCCACTGGCATAGATGCTCTCATACACTCGATCCAAATGAAGATACGTTACATTTTCTGGAAAAAAAAGTTACAAAATTTATTTGATATTTATTATCGGAGGTAGCCAAAATCCTGAACACCAAAATCCTGAACGCAAAAATCCCGAAAGCCAAAAACCAGAAAGCCAAAATCCCGCAAGCCAAAATCCTGAATGTTCAAAATCCTGAAAGGGATGAAGTTATATGGAGCATAATGTAATTTCCCAAGATACAGAAAATTTGCTTTTACCTCCAGCTAGCGCAGATGCAATCGTCGGAGTATCTATGACACTTTTAAGAATTAGGGATTTTGGCTTTCGGAATTTTGGCGTTCGTGATTTTGGTTTACGGGATTTTAGCTTTCGGGATTTATTTAGCTTTTAACTTTTAAGCTCTCAAACGCAAGTTTCAATGTGTGAACTATAATAATTATTCCATCAAAAGTAAGCTACTCTATTTATATCAAATATAGTCATCAAATCTGCAATAACATAAGCAGTAAAGTACAGTGAAGACTGTACTGAAGTCGTACTGAAATATTTAATCCTTACCAACTGCATAATGGTCAATATCTGCCCCAATAGCTGTGACATTGTGACCACGGGCTGCAAGTGCCTCATTAACTACTCGAAAAAGAACGTGATGACTTGGTGAAGGTAGTCCTTCAAGCACCAATATATTAGCTCCCAAATTTAAAGAGAAAAACGTGAATACGACTAGACCGATGATTATAAGCTTCATTTTCAATTTTAAAATTTTTGTCGATCCTATTACTTTTGTTCACAACATTGTACTGATGATTTTGCTGTTTAATCTCTGTTGCTTGAAGAAAATATCAGACAAAAGATAATAGTTGATGATCAGTGTGGTAGTGGTAGTTTAAAACTCACAATAATATTTGTTATGACGTAATACAATAAGTTCCATTCAAAATTATGCCTTCAATATCATTATCAAGGTTACTGTAAATTCTGCTCTTATGACCATCCGCAACATGTAAAAAAATCACAAATTGTTTAGACTTTGGTTCATGATGAATTTTGTCGGATAGATTAAAGAAAAGAAATCATACCTTGTAATTTGATTATTATTAAAAACTTCATATGAATTTGTATTCGAATGCATATTAGGGGAATGTAGGCATGGTTCGCACAGAGTCAAACTTCAAACGATGTGAATTTTCTCTTTGTTTGGAAAGAGTTGAATTACCATTTCTCATCCCGATTCATGAGCTTAATAATTATCTATCGTACGGCTAAGAAATGACGAACTACGAACTAGCTCTTTGTAAACAAATAGAAAATTTGTGTTGTTTGAAGGTTCACTCTGTGCGAACCATGCCAACATTCCCCTAATTGGTCAAGCTAAAAGGAATAATAATAATAATTAGCAAATATAATGAGTTAAGGCCCTCTGATCGACAGGGCCGTGTCGTGTTTTTGACTCAAAATATCATTTGGCATTGAGTCATAACATAAGTTAATTTGATTTATAAAATTTATAATATAAAATTCTAATATAATAGAGAAATTCGAGGACTAAGAGAATAAAACTGAATATCCTCTTTCGTACAAATCCCTTTACATAATAAAAAAATTAATACATGTTTTTATGCATAAAGTACATCATTTATAAACTATAATTTCTGAAATTTTCATTCTAAAATTAAAAAAAAAGTCAGTTGTTGCGAACTGATTTTCAGAGACCTTTTTTTAGAAAAAAAACTTACTTTACGGTAGTTTAATTACCAAATTTTCATTAATGTTTGTAAACATTTTCAAAATTGACTACCGTTAGGCTCCTACCTAATAAAAATATTGTAATTGAAATAATTTCCTTAAATAAAATTTATCGTAAATGACAGTAATGATGATTTGATAATGACTGATATTACTTTTTATGTTTTATACCGTCATTGCGGGTGACTTTGCACTCTGCTGTCCGTAAGACTTTCATAAATTCTAGCACTTATTGATGGTCTTCGCCGATCCGGTCTACCATGTCAAAGTATATAGGAATATGTTAAGTACCAAGGTACAATGATCCCCAAAAGGATTCTTGTAGTTTCAGTAATAGTCAATGAAATTCTAGTATAGGTATTTTGTCAAAAAACGCCTCCGTGAAAAAGTTATCTGAAGGTGCAATTCCAAAATCGATTTCAGAGCAGTAAATTGCCCAGATTCAGTCTAAATTTATCTGGCTAGAATAATCCACTTCGATTTTGTTGATTATTTTTATTAAAATATTTTTTTCCCTATTATCTTCCTAAGAACGCATGATTTATGTTATAAAATTGCATATAATGGCCTTTCTAAAGCACCATTATAGAAGTATTTGGCTAAAAATTATCCAATTTTTTTATAACTTAAGATAAAATGACCGAGATCTACAAGATAGCATGGTCGCCATCTTGATTTGACGTTTCTGTCCGCCATTTTGAATAACTGTCAAAACAAAAATCTCGTCCGATTGAGCTGAAATTTTAGTATGTTCTAGCTGATGCCAAGGCCTTTTCAGAACATATATAAAATCCGACCTAGGTCAAGTTTTTGTCTGGATATAGGGGCTCCAAGTTCAAAATTTTGACATTTTTATGAATACAGAACTATAGGGAGCTTCTTTTATCAAAACTATCACGAAAAAGACAGCGCTATCGTTAGGCGGTGAGATCAAACAAAAAAAGAAAAATAATGTTTTTGTTTATAACAGCGCAATATTGAATAATCTTAAAAACTGTTTTCGCAAA
Source organism: Phlebotomus papatasi (assembly GCF_024763615.1). Taxonomy (NCBI): domain Eukaryota; kingdom Metazoa; phylum Arthropoda; class Insecta; order Diptera; family Psychodidae; genus Phlebotomus; species Phlebotomus papatasi. The sequence goes on from NC_077223.1 coordinate 49,178,674, forward strand.
GATGAAAAATAAAAAAAATTAATTAAGTGCACTTTTCGTTTATTTATTTATTTTTTAAATTATGTTAGAGTAAATAAATATATAAAATTAAAGCCTCAACCATTTTTAATGGTTACTGAGGCATGTCCTTTAGGTTTCAAATATATAAGATTAAAAAATAAAGACCGCCAAAATATGAGTATTACAAAATTTTAAACTTTGAGCCTCTGTATCTAGGTAAATACATGACGTCGACTGGAACATAGATACGTTTTAAAAAGGTCTTGACACCAGCTACAACATACTAAAATTTCAACCCAATCGGACCAGTTTTAGGGTTTGACAGTTATTCAAAATGGCGAACAGAAACGTCAAATCAAGATGGCGACCACGTCAACTTGTAGATCTCGTGCATCTTACCCTTAGATATGAAGATCTTCATTGTCGTTTATTACAGAAATTGTTGATTTTTTAGTATTTATTAAAAAGTGCAAAGTCACCCGCACCTTAACCCCAGTGCAAGCCTTTTTCCTTGATTTTTTTAAACATAGTAAAATTTTATAAAATTAATGCTAGTGGCACAAAATCCATTCATTAACAACTGAATACAAATAATTTTACCCATTCACCCCTCTCCTTTCACTTTAACTGTCCACTTTTAGAGAGGGTAAAGTTGAAAAACAGGGAAAAAACGTGCAAAGTCACCCGCAACGACGGTATCTAAATATAATATTAACTTTCTCAAAATGATAGTGCGCTATAGAAATTTTCTCTGATCATCACTCTTGGAATAAAACTACTACAATTACAAACAATCTGTTTGCGCTGTGTTATCATTTAATCATTTTTCCAATTGATAATGTACGCTTCTCGCAATCTTAGTATCATGAAACAGGCGAATCACTGTGAGAATTAGTTTAAGAGACACCACCATTACGGAAACATCTCTATCTCTCAAATGGAGATAAAAAGTAATATAAAAATGAAATTTATAATTTTCTGTGTACTTCCTTGTTTAGTTAGTGCAGCTAATATACTTGTGCTCGAGACTACAGCATCCCCCAGCCATCACATTTGGATGAAAACACTCTTATTAGCTCTTGCTGAGAAGAACCACAATATAACTTCCATTTCTGCTGATTTTGATGTTGGGCAGAGTCCAAATCTTCACTATCTTCATCTGGATAAGGTTTATGAAGTGCTCTATGATGAAACCAGTGAAGATCATTCCCAGAATCTTGATTTCTTTGCCATGGGAGAAATGAATCCTTATCTTGCGTATTACAATTTTGTAAGCTACATGGCTCAGAACGTAATAGGTTGTGTCAAATCTACCGGTTATCAACAGCTTCTAAATTATCCAGATGACTTCAAGGTAATAATTAATTTTATCTTTGCAAACTGCAAACTAAAAAAATAAATTTAAAAAAATGCATTTCAGTTTGACTTGATAATATACGACTTCATAGCAGGACCTGTGCTTCTAAATTTTGTTGAAAAGTTCGGAAATCCGCCAATTATAGCTGCCACAGCATTTTTTTCATCAAATTATGCAAGCAAAATTACTGGTGGCATCTTAACACCTGCCTTTGTACCATATCCGCTTGTTAACATGGATTTAAGCAGTTTTTGGGGTCGAACAAATAATTTCCTAATCTTTTTACTCGATTACTTAGTACGAGAGTATTATATTGGATATAAAATCAATTATCATGTGAAGAATGATTTTGCTACTGGTAAGGATGTTCGCGATATTGAAAAACAGATCAAATTGGTTTTTCTAAACAAACATCCGGCTCTGGATATGATTGAACCTCTGATGCCAAATACTATTCAACTTGGAGGACTTCAAATCCAAAGAAACAAGGGTCTTCCCAAAGATCTTCAAGAAATATTGGATAATGCAAAAAATGGAGCGATTCTCTTTTCTTTAGGAACAAATGTTAAAAGCGAAATGCTAGGAGATGATCGTATTACAGAAATCCTTGAAACCTTCAGATCTCTACCTCAGTACACCTTTATCTGGAAATTTGAAGCAGACTCATTGCCAGTAGAAGTCCCTTCTAATGTTATCATTCGAAAGTTTGTACCCCAGAGTGATCTCTTAGAACATCCCAATCTTAAACTTTTCATCAGTCACTGTGGACTTCTCAGTACTCAAGAAGCTGTTTGGTTTGGCGTACCTATTCTTGGACTACCCGTATTTGCCGATCAATTCTATAACCTAGAACTTAGTGTAAGAAATGGAGTTGCCGAAAAAGGAAATCTCGGGAATATCAATCGAAATTCATTTAAACAATTAATTGAAAAAATGATTAATGATCCAAAATATCGAAACAATGCAAAAACTCGTTCAAATGTTTTTCGGGACCAGAAAGAGACACCACTTGAAAGAGGAGTTTGGTGGACCGAATATGTATTAAGACATCCAAATATGACTTTCATGAGCTCTCCATCGTTGAATCTTGGATTAACTCAGAGACACTCATGGGATGTCGTAGCTTTTATAACTTCAATATTTATTTTTTCTGTATATGTAATTCTGAAAATTTGCTGCCTTTCCTTTCGGACTTGCTTGAGGAAAAGGTCCCAAAAATCAAAGACGGAATAGTGAAATTTGTACAATGTATAGTAGATTCAATAAAAAATATAAATAAAGGAATTTAAAAATTGATATGTATAACTGTATTTTTATTTTAGATAAATAGGGGGAAGTGGGGCACTTTTGAAAGTGGGGTGCCTTCACTGAGAAAAAAACGGGGGTGCGATTAACTTTTTTTTCTCATAACTTTAACACTTTTTAGGTGTGAAAATATATCAACATTTTTTAATGTCAATTTTACACCTTTTTAAGGGTAAAATTAACATGAAAAAGTGTAACTTTAACTCCTAATACACCTAAAAAGAATAATATATTCACAGATTTCGGATCTATTAAATGCGTTATTTTAACTTTTTCGGATTTCTCTCACAGAGTGTTTGAAATTAGTATTTTTCATCTATTTTTAAATAAGGTTGACCCTTATCGTGATATAACTTAGCTGCACAAATAGATTGAGAAGCTAAATTACATTATGATATGGCTCAATTCCACTTAAACATAGAAGAAAAATTCCAATTTCAAAGGTGCAACACTTTCAAAAGTGCCCCACTTCCCCCTACTTACGTGCACAGAGAAAAAACGGGGGTGCGATTAACTTTTTTCCCTCATAACTTTAACACTTTTTAGGTGTAAAAATATATCAACATTTTTTAATGTTAATTTTACATCTTTTCAAGGGTAAAATTAACATGAAAAGGGTAACTCTGACCCCTAATACACCTAAAAAGTATAATCTTTACACCAATTTCGGATCAATACTGCAGGGTAAAATGAACATTTCCGGAATGTTATTTTAACTTTTTCGGATTTCTCTCACAGTGTGGGCATCGTTGAAAAATCAAAATATCATGTTTGTAAAAAGGATTGTTCTTTTTACACACAGTTGACCACATTAAAATACAAGATATAAAATCCATAAAACACAATATTCTCTTAATAAATTTTTTATTAAAATCAAAATTTTTCTATCAAATATTTATCCTACAGGAATTAGTCTCTCTTTGGCTTTCTGGATTTCTTTTTCGAACACATTCTGCAGACACAGCATGAAATTTTTACGAAGACAAACATGGAAATTAGAATCATTGAAAATATGAATGCCATAACATCCCAAGATTGTCTCTTAATAATTCCTAGTTCAAAAGATGAAGACCTCATATAAGTCATATTCGGATGTCTCAATACATACTCCGTCCACCAAATTGCCCTCTCCAGCGGTGTTTCTTTCTGATCACGAAACACTTGAGAAAGTGTCTCAGCATTGTTTCGATATTTAGGGTCTTTAAGCATCTTCTCAATCAATTGTTGGAAGGACATTCGGTCAATTTTTCCGAGATTTCCTTCCTCAGCAACTCCATTCTTCAAACTGAGTTTTAAGTTATGGAACTGATCACCAAAGACCGGGAGTCCAAGAATAGGTACGCCAAACCAAATAGCTTCTTGAGTACTGAGAAGTCCACAGTGACTGATGAAAAGTTTAAGATTGGGATGTTCTAAGAGATCACTCTGGGGTACAAACTTTCGAATGATAACATTAGAAGGGACTTCTACTGGCAATGAGTCTGCTTCAAATTTCCAGATAAAGGTGTACTGAGGTAGAGATCTGAAGGTTTCAAGGATTTCTGTAATACGATCATCTCCTAACATTGCACTCTTTACATTTGTTCCTAGGGATAATAATATCACCCCATCCTTCGAGTTGTCAAGAACTTCCTGAAGATCTTGAGGTAGACCCTTATTTCTCTGTATTTGCATACCTCCAACTGAAATCACATTTGGAAACGCTGGTTCAATTATATCAAGACCAGGATGCTTATTTAAAAGAACAATCTTTGCCAATTGATTCAATTCACGAATATCCTTTGCCCAAGGCATTTCCTTCCTCAATAATGCATTGAGCTTATACGGCATATAGCACTCTTTTAAAAAGTAGTCCAAAAATGTGAGTACGAAATTATTTACTCGTCCGAAGAAAGAAGTAAGATCCCCGTCATGATTGACGATATAGGGTATGAATGATGGATTAAGAGTTCCTCCTACAATAGAAGCGCCAAATTCCACAGAGTAAAACGCTGTTAGGGCAATAACTGGTGGATTGTTGAACTTTTGGACAAACGGAAGCATTATGCCTCCTACCATAAAGTCATAGATAATTAAATCGAACTGAAAAAATGATTTTTTCAATATAATTATAGCCATCAAAAGTTTTAAATACTTTAGCTTAGATCAAACTTACTTTAAAATCATCAGGATATGCCAATAGCTGATGAAATCCAGTTGATTTCAATGATCCTTTTAAAGTAAGAGGCGTGAAATCCATAAATATTAACAATTGTAAGTAAGAATTTATTTTTCCCATTTCAAAGAAGTCCCACTCCTGTCCAAAATCCTCATCTTCTTGATTGTACATGACATCGTAGACTTTGTCAAGATGAAGATAATGAAGATTTTCTGGGGTGTGTTCTTCAATGTCAGTCGACAGAGAAGTAATGTTGTGACCCCTTTCAGCTAGGGCTGTTGAAAGAGTACGTATCCATATGTGATGGCTTGGGGAGGGTACAGTCTCCAGGAACAAAATATTAGCACAATTTACCAAACACGGAAGGAAAACCACTATAACCACGGAAAGTCTCATAACTGGACTTGTTCGCTGCACGGGTTTCGTAATACTAAATCTAAGAAGAAAAATAAAAGCTCAAAAACTTCTGAGCTTATATTTTCTATCAACTCATGATGAAACCCGAATCTAATTGATGACCTTGTTGTTATAACATGGTTACGTAGTGAACGATTAGTGTTGTGACTGTGGTATCTGATAACAAAATTAGCCAAAAAAAAATCATGAGTCATTGCCAAGGCTAATTGGAAAGTATACTATACTAAGCAAAAGAAAAGAAATTTCACTTAAATAAATTTTAAATTGAATTGTAATTGGACAATTGCCTTGTTAAAGTTAAGAAAAATTTCAAACGAACATCAACAATATGTTTTCATATTAAATAAGACTTTTAACAAACTCACCTATACTATAATCATCACAAAGCCTCATGTCCAACGATCGGGCTTAACCCTTTAACGACGGGACAGTTTTCGTGGACCGAAAATCAGCAATAAAAATGAAACCAATGAACAAAACAAGGCCAACAGAGTCTCATTTGGTGTGAACGATAGGGACAAAAATAACCTAAACATTTAAGTAATTTTTCTGAATACTAATGAATGATAATTTTCAATCTAATGAAAAATATTATGTTTGAGTAGGGTAAATTAAGCTAATTCAAAACCTGCTCTAAATGGAAAATTTTCGCTACTCCAAATGGAAACGTCATTGTTTTCATGATAAATACAATACTAAATTATTATATTTATATGTTTTCTGTACCACAGTTTCATTATTTAGTTCATTTTTCTCCAAATAAAGCGAAAATCCATTCATATTTACAAATTTTTGTTTGTTAATTCCTCAGAAAAATTAAAAGTGTACCTTTTCACAATTGAATTTTTCATAGATCGACCATGTTTTCCAATGAAAAACACAATGAGGTGACTGTTGTATATTCGTTTTGTTTAAAATTCATGTCATATTTCTGGCTAATTTTAGTAAAATTAAGTGCTAATCTTTATAGTTAACGGTACGTGAAGTTTTCAAATGAAATAATTACTTATTTCGTGAACAAAAATGGGTTTTCTGAAGTATCTGCAAATGCTTCAATAGGAAACTCCGGAAATAGTAAGTTTTTTGGAGAGATTTTCTTATTGTTTTAGATGGAAAAGGAGAAAAGGATCAGAATAAACAACAAGGTTTTAGAAGCCTTTTGTCGCGGTTTCACTTACACTGTTTGTCTCCAATTAGAAACTTACCCTTGTCTCCATTTGGATTAATATGTTTCCAATAGAAGCATTTTACGCTCGCGTATTTTTCTTGTATTTAAGAAGTTTTCAAATTATATCTAAAGAATTTTCAGTAAATAGTAACATTCTAGAAGAGTCAAGAACCAAATTTATGTAATTCTCTTCAGAAAAAATATGAATTTATTGTGTTGAATCTTCTGTCAAAGTTAAAGCGTCTGGAATTGTTTTTGAATTAGGACAATTACCATATTGTAGTTTCTTTTCCCAAAACGGGTTTACTTAAAAAAAATTGGAATTATAAAAAATATTTAAAATTAATTTTCATTATATGAGAAATTTAATTTCGTCATTTTTTAGCTTAAAAATTTACCATATAGCAAATAGCTGGAGACTTCCAAAAAATATCCTAGATTCCTTTAACCTTCTATTTTGCAATTACGTACAAACATAGGGAAAAATAATTTTAGGTAGTCAGTAAAAATTATTTTCTTTATGGGACACCGGTGTTCCAATCGTCCTTAAAGGGTTAAACTTTGACAAAATATTTTTCGCTATTCCCTGATCACGTATGTATGGGTTGCTAGGTAACGTTCCCTACCGTCCGTCTGTCCTCTCTTTTGTGCTTAATTAATCTTTAAAGGCGAGACACTTCCAGACACTTTTCACTAACCGAAAATCAACAACAAAAATTAAACTGATAAACAAGGTAGATAAAACACCTAATTTCAAACCTCGGAAAATAAATTCAATAGAAGATAATTCAATGTTTTTTCCGGTTTGGACGATTGGAAGTTATATAGCCCACAATGTTTAAGAAGTTTTCCTAAAAATATCATTAAATAAATAATTTTCGGTCTAAGAGTTATCGTTATTCTAGTACCAAAAGGTTTTTGTTTACAAAAATTAGAATTATAAACAAATATATACTTCATATCAATACGATAATTTGAAAATACATCAGTTTTAAGCTTAAATTTTTACTATTAGTTTTAAGAAAAACAATAGTTCCTACGACATATACAACCTTCTAATTTGTGATTACATATAAATATAAATATAAATTTTAGAAAAAAGAAACCATAGATTCAGAAAAAATCTTTTTCTCTGGGACACCGATTTTTCAGTCGTCCTTAAAGGGTTAGCCTATTTTGATGACTATACTTCGGCATAATTAGGGTAAAGTGATATAATTTGGAATTAGTGTTACAAGTTGGACAATTCGCCGGTACAAGTTGGACATGGTTTTTTTCATGATAAATACAGTACAAAATTTGTTTTTAAGCCCAAGGAACCAAATTATAAAACTAAAGCATTAAAAATATACAAATAAAAATGAAGTACTAAATTTATCAAGACAAAAAGCCCTGTCCAAATTGTACCATTGTCCAACTTGTACCACTACTGACCAACTTTTTATCACTTTGCCCTATAGAGGACATTTTTATGTCTATATTTTGTCCATATACTTATTTTTTGTTAACCTTTCCATCTGTCTGTTTTTAACCCTATTTTAGTGTGAAAAAAATTCTTTTTACGTATAATAATACTCTAAAAGTCCAATGTAAATAAATAAACGAATAAAAAGAATTTTGTAAAAGGTTTTAAGGATATCTGATAAAGCTTATAAATAGGACCTAATGAGTTTAAGAATACTCCACGAATATTCCTTCCCTTGTGTTAGGTGTGATTCCTTTCTAATCACACCTATTTATTTATAATATTCACATAGACCACATAGACCTATTATTATAATAATAATAGCCGTGCTCACTATGGCGCTGTTATCTTGTAATATCGTTATCTCGTTATCTCGTTATGTTCTCGTAATGTATTTTATAAATGAAAAATTATAACAAGATAACAGATTACGGAGATTACGAGATAACAACGCCATAGTGAGTACGGCTTGTATTTTATAAATGAAAAATTATAACAAGATAACAGATTACGGAGATTACGAGATAACAACGCCATAGTAAGCACGGCTAATATTTTTTTTGTAATTATCGTAATTATAAATTTGAATTTAATTATTTAATTTAATAACCATTCATCGTATTCTGTGTACCCCCTTCCACAGTACATATATATTTGAATCTGGTACCATCGCTTTTCTAAACAGAATAAAAATTCGGATCTTAAGCACAGTTTAGACTCGCACCATGCACAAATGGCACATGACTTCATCGGCTGCCCCCCAACCCCTCCTCTTTAACTAACGCGATGTCAAAAGTAACTCGAAAGTTCAGTCACTTGCCGGAATCTTTGGGTATTTGGCACACAGCAAAAACTACGGTTTTTAATAAAAGAAATAAGGTTTGTTCAAGAAGTTTAACCACCTGTGTAGACCTCAGAAAAAGTGAAAACATGAGCAACGGAAAACACTTAGCTACAGGTGAGTTATTCATATATCTTTTGCGGGTTATTTTGGGATTAATTTATCTCTGATAATTCTATGTAGAGTCAAGATAACTTTGAAAAATTTTATTAGGAATTTTCTAATAAATTATTTTAAAGATTTACTATATGCACAGAATTTTTTTTTCTTTTCTAAAAAGTGCTAATTTATTATAAAATAGTAAATATACTTGTAAGATATGTGGAGAAAGTGATTTTTTAAAAGAAAAAAGCGTCAGTGGCATATTTTTAGAAATGACGTAATAACATTGAAACTTCTCTTTTTCACTGAAATCTTCATGCCGTGAGAAACATCAATAAAATGTGTTGTATGGATGCAAGAGTTATTTCGTAAAATATTTTAGGTGCCCCCTTGCCCACCCTTCAGGATGATGGTAAGATCCGCCTCTACTCCATGCGCTTCTGCCCATATGCCCAACGTGTTCATCTTGTTCTGGATGCTAAGGATATTCCCTATCATACGATCTACGTAAATCTTCAGGCAAAGCCAGAATGGCTCTATGACCGAAGCCCTCCAGGTACCGTTCCCGCTGTGGATCTACCCAACGAAAGTGGAGGTGCCAGTCTATATGAATCTTTGGTCATATCAGACTATCTCGATGAGAAATTCCCACAGAGGCCCTTATATCCACGTACACCTTTGGCAAAAGCCAAGGAGCGTCTGCTGATTAAAAAGTTCGATACGGTGATTGACGTGATGTACAAAGTGTTTTTGGGGGAACATGTCCCTGGAACTTTGACTGAGATCAGCAACAGACTTGACTTTTTTGAGAAAGAACTTCAAACACGTGGATCCGACTTTTTTGGCGGGAATGTACCCGGGATGGTGGATTATATGATCTGGCCATGGTGTGAAAGAGCTGATATGCTTACATACCTTCTGGGAGATAAGTACGTCCTGGATGAGGAGAGATTTCCCAAATTGGTTAGTCATCCATTTAAAAGTTTAATAAGTTTTAAATAGATTCACACACTCACTGAGAAGGAGGGTGCGATTAACTTTTTTTCCTTATAACTTTAACACTTTTTAGGTGTAAAAATATATCAACATTTTTTAATGTTAATTTTACACCTTTTTAAGGGTAAAATTAACATGAAAAAGGGTAACTTTAACCCCCAATACACCTAAAAGGGTAATATTTACACCGATTTTGGATCAATACTGGAGGGTAAAATGAACATTTCCGGAATGTTATTTTAACTTTTTCGGATTTCTCTCAGTGCAGTGTTCACAGTGGGCAAAAATTGCACATCTTGACTGTTTTAACAAAAGATCAAGATCTAATGGTAAATAATTCTATTAATATTATTTTAAAATAAAATTTTATAGGTCAAGTGGAGAGCTCTGATGAAGGAGGACAAAGCCGTTAAGGGATCCTACCTGTCAGGTGAAGTGCATGCCAAGTACATGGAAGGACGTCGACAAGGAAATGCTGATTATGATATGCTTGTGTAAGCGGAAAATTGCCCCTACCCTACAACTAACAATATATATCAACTAATTAAGTGTGGCCTGCACTAATTTTCACAATCATTCATTCAATTTCTTTATCACTATTTTTTTCTGCGGCCATATCACAGAACTTTTCGATTTTGTATACACTATTAAAATTAAATAGATTGCTATTTTCTTATATTTTGCTTTAAAAAAAAATTTAAGAGAATTGGATTTTTTATCTTTATTTCAGAAATATTGCTAAGAAACAGCGAACGTCCTAATTTTTGTATCATGATTCTATCATTTGATCACTCTGGCACTGTTCTTATGATTTTTATTTTCACAACTTTGCATTTCAATGTAAATCAGGGCCTTTATTGATATTTTCTATATCACTGTTAATGAGAGAAAAAGATTTATTTTGTATTTTAAAAAAAAGCATGCATGATAAAGCGATTTAAAAACGAATCAATGTAAAAGGAATCAATAAAGATTTTTGTAAGCAAGTTTATTTCGTTAGCTGAAAGAAAAAATGTTTAAAGTTGAAATTTTAAAAGTATTGCGTACAGTGTTTACACGACCTTCGTCTTGAATTGGTGCTCTAACATGATGGTTCAGCTTATGTAATTAATTAAGCAATCGTTCATATTCACGAAATTTTTAATGAAGGTTTCAAAACAATTTTCCAGAAAAAAAATCAAATTAGACAAATTCACTATGCAGTACACAATCATTTGTACATTTTTCAATTTGCTAAACCGCCTGCAGTTGTGTTCAAGCTTCTTACCTTTGACTTTGACTCAAGATCTCCCTTCTGAAATTGTACCCTTCTCTCTTTTCCAGACGTCTCGGAAGGAAAAGAATCTTCCACCACACAATTGAGAGAATTTGAACAAAAAAGAAACCATTTCACATCTTCTTAAGAAAAAGCCTTTAAAATACCTCTTAAGAGAAAACAAAACTCTTAATTTTATTCTCTTTTCTTTTTTTTTACTCTTTAAATTAAACTTTTGGGTTGGTTTCCAGTCATGTCTATTTCTTTTTTCAAATAAATTCATAATTTATTTTTATAATAAATGTATATATCGTAAAAAATATAATCACTTGAATAAGTTTTTTTTGTTCTTATATACAAATCTTCAAATTGCACGAAAGAACATCGACGAAATATTCTATATATATTGATTTTAATTAGGGAGGAAAACACGGGATGTGCGTTTACTGGGTCTATCTGTTAACTCTATCTCTGAAATATTTTCTTTTATTTATTTAGTTTTTTTTTGACGAAAAAGATGAAGATTTTAAAATAACAATTTCATAGTTTTATTAATTATCTGTTTGATAAAATACCTTCATAAGGAATTTTTCTCAAAAGCAGAAAAATTCTATTATCGGAAACCCACTAGAAGAGTTGCATGCAACTATTTCGAAACATTTTCTATTACTCGCTAAGATAGAGTTTTACTAGAGGGAAGATATTTCGCGTAAAACAACTTGAGCTAAAATTAGTATAACTTGGAAATTTCACGGTAAATGCCCTAAAAGTTTCATCTGAAAATTTTACAAATCAATTTCTGTTGATCTTTAAAAATGATCTGGTTAAAAAATCGTTAGCTTTTCTTGTTTTCGATCTCAATAAATTAAATATGTAAATAGTTTCAGTAAAGAATAAACTACTCAATAAATGCGAAAATATGATAAATTTAATTTTCAAATCATTATAAACGAGGGTCCCGGTCAAAATCCCGAAAGCCAAAATCCCGAACGCCAAAATCCCGAAAGCCAAAATCCCAAATTCTTAAAAGTGTCATAGCTACTCTTACGATTGTACCCGCGCTTGCTGGAGGCAAAAGGAAATCTTCTGTGTCTTGGGAAATTATTGTAAACATTTTCCTCCATATAATTTCATCCCCTTCAGGATTTTGACTTTCGGGATTTTGGCTGCCACCAATAAACGATATGGATAGTTCCAAATGGATTTTTAAACAAATTTTTCAGTAATGAAAATAAAAAAGGGGGGTGGTGCGTCTACTTTGAGCTGTGGAGCTAGATCATTCTACGACTTTTTCGCGTATTTCTAAAGAAAGCTGGGCCTTATAATTGTTTTATTTAGTTCCGCAATTATTTAATAGGACTAAATTACGCTGGTTCAAGCCAAGTTTCCTTTAGAAATATGAGAAAAAACGTATATCAATGTAGCCCTATATGGACTTAAGACCTAAAGGTTTAACCATAAGGCTTAACTTCTCGAGACTCTTATCAGTCGAAATTTTTTGGAAAATTTTGACTTAGAAATGGACTATTAAGGGGAATTAATCTATTTGAATCAGAAGGACAAATTAAATTGGTTACTATTTAGGACTTTGAGACCTTCGGAAACTAGGCTAAACCTCTAATCTGAAGACAGTCCTGCTTCCCCTTAGTGGGGAAGTGGGACATCTTTGAATGTGGGGCATCTTCGAAATTGGGATTTTTCATCTATTTTTAAATAAAATTGAGCCTTATAATATAATTTAGCTGCATAAACAGATTGAGAAGCTAAATAGAATGATATGTCTCAGTTCAATTTAAAAAACGTAGGAAAAAAATCAAAATTTCAAAGTTGCCCCACATTCAAAGGTTCCCCACTTCCCCTTATAGTATTTCAGAAATCAAAATTTAAATTCAGTTATTACAAAAGTCTCTACGTTGAAGCTGCTTTAGAAATATTATTTATGATAATATTTTTTTATGTTTCCAATACTTTGAATAGGGTAAATTAGCTAATTCAAAACCTGTTTTTCGATACTCCAAATGGAAACGTCATTGTTTTCATGATAAATACTGTACTAAATTATTATATTTATATATTTTCTGTACCATAGTTTCATTATTTAGTTCATTTTGCTCCAAATAAAGCGAAAATCCATTCATATTCACAAATTTTAATTTGTCAATTTCTCAGAAAAATTAAAAGTGTACTTTTTCACCATCGAATTTTTCATCGATTGACCATGTTTTCCAATGAAAAACACAATGAGGTAATTGTTGTTTATTCGTTTTGTTTAACATTTATGCCATATTTTTGGCTAATTTTAGTTAAATTAAGTGCTAACCTTTATTGTTAACGGCACGTGAAGATTTCAAATGAAATAATTACATATTTCGTGAACAATAAGGGCAGAATCACATTGACAGTAAAATGCTCACCGTCACCGTCAAAGCCCTCACCGTATTTCGTTGATTTACGCATTTTCATTGCAATTTTTACGCAAATTCTCAATTACCGTGTTACATTATCTCATACTTGGTGGCACTAGGTGAAAATAATATAAGAAAATTGAAGAAATAAAACGAAAATGCGATAAACGGTGAGCAAAAAAACTGTACGAAAAACTGTAGCAAAAAAATCCTACAGTTTTTCTTATTGCTTACCGTTTATCGCCTTTTCGCTTTATTTATTCAATTTTCTTATACTATTTCCACCTAGTGCTACCGAGTACGAGACAAGGTAATATCGTAATGGAAAATTTGCGTAAGAATTGCAATAAAAATGCGCAAATCAACGAAATACGGTGAGGGCTTTGACGGTGACGGTGAGCATTTTACTGTCAATGTGATTCTGCCCTAAGGGTTTTTCTGAAGTATCTGCAAATGCTTCAAAAACCTCGGAAATATGATTTTTTTGGAGAGATTTTCTTATTGTTTTAGATGGGAAAGGAGAAAAAACCAGGAATAAGAACAAATCCTGCACTCAAGAGTAACTCAACAAGGTTTTGGAAGCCTTTCGTCGCAGTTTCACTTACGTTTGTCTCCAATTAGAAACTTTCCCTTGTCTCCATTTGGATTAATTTGTTTCCAATAGAAGCATTTTACGCTCGCGTATTTTTCTTGTATTTAAGAAGTTTTCAAATTATATCTAAAGAATTCTCACTAAACAGTAACATTCTAGAAGAGTCAAGGAGCAAATTTATGTAATTCTCTTTAGAAAAAATATGAACTTAATGTGTTGAATCTTCTGTCAAAGAGCGTCTGGAAATGGTTTTGAATTAGGACATTTACCCTAAATTGATTGCTTTGCAAGTTTAATGCCCAACGCACAAAAAATTTTGTATAGTAAACATATTTTTTGACATTTCAATGAGAGTGATTGAGATCTAAATCTTGTCATCTCGCTCACTCTCATAGGAAACTTTGAAAACATATTTACAAACAAAAGTTATTGTGCGCTGGGCATAAGTCGAAAAACAAATTTAATTTACGTTTCATACAGCTCAAAAGTCTCAATGAAAAAATTAAAGAATTGTTAAAGGGTTTTATTGACCGTGTTTAATACTTCAACAGGGATCAAAATTTGTGTACGTTTGTTAAAAGGTAATTTACTAGTGTATAGTATTTGAAAAATTTACACAATTCTTTTGTTGAACATTCTCTAAGATCTAAAAGACCAAGTTCAAACGTTTATTTATGTTTAAATCAAATTTTCAAATGAAATGAATAAGCTAACTCGCACATCCCTGTTAACTGAGGAAGTGAGGATCCTCTATAGAGGAACAGGATCTTATGTCTTTCTACCACAACGACAAGGAGATTTCAGATTGAGAGAAATTGGTAAACATACACCGTCAAATCACTAACCGTTTTAAGCCATGGAAACTCTGCTGCCAGCCGGACATCATTCTGACCCACTATCGACATCTGCCTGGTCCTGAACACTCGATGGATTGATGAGCTGATTGTGGAGCGTTCGCATGTGTCTCAGAAGGTTAGACTTTACATTGAATCCTTTGTTGCATCCCATGCTGCAATAGAAGGGTTTTTCGCCTATTTTGGGGCCTCTCGAGAATACTTTAGTGGGGGTGCCTTGCGGGCTCACCTGTGTGGGTTCTCTTGTGGATCTCCATGCTGGCATAGGATGGAAAAGTCTTGTGGCAGATGGAGCAAGATTTATCTTGTGTCTGACCATCTAAAGGCCGACTCATTCTTATGTTCCTGCATAATTACATAAATCTCATGTCAATCTTAAATCCCTTCATTAATTAACACAGTTTTTTTTTACCTTTTTGGTGGTGCACTATTATTGGAAATGGCCAGTTCCGTCTCTGTATGTGTATTTTGTACGTGCCTCACCCATTCAGCAGGTGTTATGAAGAACATGGAACAGAGATCACACCTGAGAGCAGCAATGTTCTCACTCGCGGTATCCTAAAACACAAGCTCTATAATTAATATATCCATTAAGATATTATCGCAATAAAAATAAAACTTACTTCAGTCCGTCTACGTTTCTTGGGAATTGTCTGGGAGGGTGAATCTGAGTGAAAACTCTCGATGTGACGTACCCACTCGCCGGGAATTGTAAAAGTTTCACTGCACAATTCACAAGTAAGTGGAGAATAAATAGGTTCCTGCATTTCCTCTGGATGTTCATCAGGAGCCTCTTCCTGGTAAATCATTTCTGGTTTCACAGTTATTTCCATATGTTGGCGTTCAATGCCATTTTGTTGCTCAAATTCTGTCCATTCCACGGGCTCCTGTTTAATACCCAGGAAGCTCAGATCGTGTTCGTGACTACCCTCAGGAAGATCTTGACGTGGAGCAACCTCAACAATCCGGCGGGATTCCACACTAGATCTTGAGGCTTCAGTTCGAAGATCACTAGTGAGAACACAACGAGATGTAGATGACTCTGAAGACTTTCCCGGGAGACTTTGTCCAACGGTGGATGGGCCATTTTCACCTGTACCTATATAAGTTAATAAAGACATTTGTTTAACCCTTTATGGACGATTGGAACACCGGTGTCCCATAAAGAAAATAATTTTTCCTGACTACCTAAAGTTATTTTTTTCTTATGTCTGTACATAATTGTCAAGTAAAAGGTTGAAGGAATCTAAGATATTTTTTACAAGTCTTTAGCTATTTGCTATGTAGTAAATATTTAAGCTAAAAAATGGCGAATTTTTAAATTCTCAAATTCATAATTGATTTTATTTATTTTTTATACTTCCAATTTTTTAAGCAAAACTCTTTTGGCAATAAAAATTACAATACTCATACGTAATATTTTTCATTAAAGCGAAAAATATTATTCATTGGTATTGTCAGAAAAATTACTTAAATTTTTGGGCTATTTTTGTCCCTATCGTTCATAGAAGCACAAAATACACCGAATCAGACTATGTTGGACTTTCCAAGATTAGATGTAAGACTTATCATTGATTATGTTTCTCAGTTTATTTTTTATTGTTGATTTTTAGTTCGTAAAAAGTGTCTCTTCGTTAAAGGGTTAAAAAAAGAGAAATAGATATCATTGATAATGCTCATTGGGGTACCCCAAAAAGCCTAAAATTCTTAAATTCGTTAATAAAATCATCATATTTTTTGCTAAGTTCATCAAATAATACGATAATTACATTCTCAACAATAAAAATGAAAACTAAATATTTTGGACAAAAGAATAATAACTTTGCTCTATTATATTTGAACAATATTTAATACATTCTTTAATTAGTTCAAGAAAAAATTTTGAAAATTTTCAATCTGTTCCTTAACTTAAATTTTAAAGTTTTGTATAAAATTTATTAATGATACTTCTTTTGAAATTCAAAATTCAACATTTATCTCGAATTGTTAAGAATTCGAAATTTGGATTTTAAATCCAAACTTATTTAGTGTCTACTATTAGTTCGCATTATTATTAGCCCGTAAGTTGAGTTCTGTCTTCTATATTAGCAATTTTCATTTGATCATTAACTTACAGAATTATAATAATAAATCGACACATGAGAAGTAATGAAAATTATATATTTTGTTGCAATAAGAAAACATCTGGAAACTTATATTGATATGATAATCACCTGATAAACTTTTGGTACGTTTTTCTGAATGCTGTTGTGCTTTTTTTACTGCGGCTGCAATTTGGAGAGATACAAGCCCATAGTGGCTGGAAGGAATTGGTCTACCTTCTCCAGGATCTATGGCCACATCTTTTTTCACTGCAAGATTCTGTATTGGAGGAGTGTAGGGAGTTGGAGTCGCAACATGTGGATGCATCACAAGTACAGGACTCTCCTTCAGAGCTCCATTGCTGGGTGGTTTAACTCCCATTTCTGAAAGATGCTTGTCGATAACACTTACATCCTGTTTGATCACCCTAGTGGCACCAGCAGCTTCTACGGGACGTTGGGATGGCCCCTGAGGGTCTGATCCATGATGATTACTGCGCCAAAGGCCCCGAATGCGTAGGAGTTCCCCTCCGCGCAAGACTTCGTTGAGGATATCGTTGGAAACAGTAGCTTCACCACTGTACATGTATTGAATAAGGATCTGGAGAGATTTACGGCTCAATTCAGCCGGAAGGACAACATAAATTAAGGAATTTGGTGGTGTTGGGTTGTTCTCAAAGATCGATGCAAAATACTGCAAATTAATAGGAAATTCTTCTTTTTGGAAATTGTTTGAAAACTGTTAAAAATATTTTATTGAAAATTATATATATATTACAGTAAGTTCCGCCTTGAGAGAAAACGGAGTGAAAGAATTTGATTTGAATTGCCTACTATTGGGTTGGGAGCTCATTTATAAAATAATTTTTGAAATTCCCCTTAATGGCCTCCACACATTGGAGAAATTTATGTCCATATTGAAGAGTTTTCCCTACACAAGCGTAGGGAATTTACTTCAATATGGACTTAAATTTGTTTAGTGTGTAGAGGCCATAACGTATGCAATTTTTTTTCACGCGGTCAGTTTGAAGTACACTCAGCCCCGGGATTATACACATTTTCGAGACCGAAAGAACGCGCGAAATAGCATTAGGTATGTATCAAGAAAATTTGCATACCCTACTAGGAGATTTCTTTGGAATAAATCGGCCGTAAAACGAATTTCGCGCGGAGTAAAAGTATTTAGTCAGAACAAAATGATTCAATTTGGTCAGAATTCTTCAATAAATTGTAAGAATATTTAAAAAAAAATACCTTCATAAAGGAAATTAAAGTTGTATTCTGAAAAATAAGCATAGGGTAAATTAAGCTAATTCAAAACCTGCTCCAAATGGAAACGTCACTGTTTTCATGATAAATACAGTAGTAAATTACTATATTTATATATTTTCTGTACCACAGTTTCATTAATTAGTTTATTTTGCTCCAAATAAAGCGAAAATCCATTCATATTCACAAATTTTAATTTGTTATTTTTTCTCAGAAAACTTAAAAGTGTACCTTTTCACCATCGAATTTTTCATCGATTGACCATGTTTTCCAATGAAAAACACAATGAGGTGACTGTTGTTTATTCGTTTTGTTTAACATTTATGTCATATTTCTGGCTAATTTTGGTTAAATTAAGTGCTAATCTTTATTGTTAACGGCACGTGAAGTTTTCAAATGAAATAATTACCTATTTCGCCTATTTCGTGAACAAAAAGGATTTTTCTGAAGTATCTGCAAATGCTTCAATAGAAAACCCCGGAAATGTAATTTTTTTGGAGAGATTTTCTTATTGTTTTAGGAAAGGAGAAAAGGCCAGGAATAGGAACAAATCCTGTACTCAAGAGCAACTCAATAAAGTTTTGGAAGCCTTTTGTCGCGGTTTCACTTACACTGTTTGTCTCCAATTAGAAATTTTCCCTTGTCTCCATTTGGATTAATATGTTTCCAATAGAAGCATTTTACGCTCGTATATTTTTCTTGTATTTGAGAAGTTTTCAAATTATATCTAAAGAATTCTCACCAAACAGTAACATTCTAGAAGAGTCAAGGAGCAAATTTATGTAATTCTCTTTAGAAAAAATATGAACTTATTGTGTTGAATCTTCTGTCAAAGTTAAAGCGTCTGGGAATGGTTTTGAATTAGGACATTTACCCTAGTGCCCTAAGTGTCTTCAAATTTTCCACGTCACCAAATAGTAGGGGAAAGTCGTCTGCCTTTAAATGCAGCAGCCTTCAAATGTTGCGATTTTTCGTTGTTCTCAAAAGCATAAATTATATTCTATTAACTATTAGGTAGCTATCCATCATCCTCACAAATCATCAAAAAATAGAGAGCCTAGCTCCTATTTCCTAGATGCTAGATCAAAAAAAATGAAAATGAGCTCTAAACTGTAATTTTGATGTTCCACAAATCATGTGATTTTTCATAGTAAAAATCATTTTACAAATAAATCTTCCATTGTGACACATAGAAGGTTAATCAGGCTTAATATTTCTGTTAATACATTTTGGTTCAGATGACACAATTTTTGTGGGTGGCAAAAATTTGCAAATATCACCCTGCAGCAGCCTTTAAATGCTAATGTCGTGTGCCTTTAAATCCTATCTTTCCATACATCAAAACATGTGAAATCGAACTCCTACTTTTCTCTGACGAACGTCATACAAATACTTATAACCTGCTATCTTGCTCCGGCCGGGATGTTTCAAGTTCACAATTTTCAACTTCAATGGCTTTTTCTTCTAAATTTTCATGTGCAAAACAGTGCTTCAGAAAAATGTGAAGAAAAGTTATTGTTTAATGTCTTTTGACTGCAGTGATGATTTTAGTGAGTGCGTTAGGCTTCAATCTAATCATTTATAGCCCATTTAGTTTTATTGATTCAATATTCTCAGTGAAAAAAAAACATTTAAAGGCAGCTGCCTCGCGTTTGAAGGCAGACTATGCCAGCTGCCTTCATACAAATCGACATCACTTTTTTAATTTCCTCAGAAGGAAAAACTGAGGAATTTCGAGGGCTAAATGAGGTAATCATATACGCCGAATGAACAAGAGAATTTTTTGGTGTAGTAGAAAATAAAATCCATTTTGTGGATTCTTCAGAAAAAAATCTTAAATTTGGAACTCCATTTTTCGTTTGAAGGCAGACGACTTTCCCCTATACATTTATGCGTATTTCAAAAATGATTTCACAAATTGACTCCCAAAGGTAGGCAAACTTGCATAATTGCATGTGCATAATTCCGTCAGGTGCATAATCCTGAAGTGCATAATGTCGGTACTGAGTGTACATTTCTTCTGAAAAATTGGCGTCCTAAATTGGCGTTCCCATAACTTATCTGTCTCCTGCAGATATGAAATTTTACTGTGTCACTGGAGTTAATTCGTGGGCTTTTTTTTTTGGTCCCGAACAATTCTTTCAAAGCGGAACTACCTGTTTTTTCCCAGGGACCATTTTTCTCAACAAATCTCCAGGCGTTTTTAGATGATTTCGGAAAAGTGATACACTCAGTCCCGGCATTATGCACATTTTCGGGACCGAAAAAAAAACGCGCAAAATAGCATTACGCATCAAGAATATTTGCATATCCGCAGGGGCTTTCTTTTGAATAAATCGCCCGTAGAACGAATTTTGCACGGAGTAAAAGTAGTCAGAGCAGAAACATTAAGCTTTTTAAAAGCAATTAATCAACAAACAGTGCTTTTCGGAGAGAGTTCTTCAATAAATTGTTAGAATATTTAAAATTTTCACCTTAATAAAAAAATTAAAGTTTTATTCTGAAAAATAAACATAATGTTTTCAAATTTCCCGCGTCGTAACATAGTATTTTAAAATTATTTCATTGTAAAATTTTTTTTTAATATTTTATTTTTCAATATTTTAAATTTTTTTAAATTTTTTTAAAAAAATTTTAAAAAATTTTTAAATTTTTTTTATTTTTTTATTTTTATTTATTTATTTTTTTTTATTTTAAAAATAATTTCATAAATTGACTCCAAATGGTACGCAAACTTGCATAATTGTATATATGTGCTTAATTCCGTCAGGTGCATAATCCCGAAGTGCATAATGCCGGGACTTAGTGTATCATGACGTTTGTCTCTCTGTCCGTCCGCATGTTCTTACCTCTACAGATCAAGCAGTTAGAGATAAACTCTTGGAATTTCGAAAAGCGCCCCCATAAGTCGGCTTACACATTATTAACATGCCTCTCATTTCCCTCCCCCCACCCGCCCTGTTTTTTTTTGCATTTTTAAATATATTTTAGCTATACAGCGTATTTAATAAATTAATGGTATCACGCTTGGGCTCGTTGGAGAGGTCTTGGTATTTGTGACAAGACTGGACCAGTTCTAATCGGTTAGAAACCGCTAATTAACCAATTATGAACCGATCAACAAATTTTATACGAAAATCAATTCTTTTGCATTTTGGAGTATCTTTTGAATAATATCGTTCCAAATCGGTTAGTGAACCGGTAAATGATAAATGATGCGAAAATATTTTTTTTAAGGTATAGCTTGACTAAATCATGAGTTAAAGCATTTCGCAAACATGAGACGCTTTTTAGCCCCACCTCTTTTTATTTTGCGTGTAAAATTTATATTTTTAAAAAATACTAATATTTAAAAAAAAAATAATAAATCGTTTGATTTTCTTGAGTAGAAATAAGATTTATGAAAACGACCTATGTTTTCCCTTAATTTATCAAGCAAAGTGGTTTAATCCATGATGAAATGTAATTAATTTTAAAGGTGAGAAGCAGTTCAAAAAATTACTTACGTGGCTGCAGGTGCTCAAGATGATTTTGTGGGCTGGAATCCCCACACCACAGTCAACACTGTTGCTCGGTACGAGCATCACGTCGGCGAATTTGTCATTTCTGTCAACATAGGGAAGTTTACTCTTGAGGATTCACCACAACCACAGAGCCTTTATGCAGAAGGACTAACCTGTAAAGAGTGGCGACTGAAGAATTCAAATTCGACAGGTGGGAGTGCCACTTTAATTGATAATTTTCAGCCTGGGTCGTCGAAGTCATCCTCAGAATATATCCTCTCTATATTGCTAAAGATCTGAAAAGAAAGATATCAAGAAAATCAATTTTGATGAAAATAATATGTTGCATTGCAGGAAATGAAAAATCAATAACTCTGGCGTTAGAAAATCCAAAGAGTGCTGAAAATGGAATGAGGATGGTCGATTTTTCATCAAAAGCACCCTCCTGGAAGTGACGTCACTCATTTTATTACTCCCTTGTTGGATAGAAAACTCCCAATAGAATTTTTATTGTTTTTGGACTTGGGACAATTTTTTTTTCTGAAACCTTGGGAGTGATCTTTTATTCATTGATAAAGAAAAAATCCACCATTATCTGCAAAAGCTTTAAATTTAAATGGATGAAAAAATTGACCAAAATTAAAGTGCATATTCCAAAAAAAAAAGCTCTTTGCATTTGTAACTGAAAAAGTATTCATATTTTACGCGGATAAAGGCGGATAAAGGGGGTGTGATCTAAAATTATATAAAAGAAATAAAATAAAATGAAAGGGTATAAAGCGCAAAATTCAATCAATGGATTCATAAATAAAAATAAAATGTGTTAAAAATAAAATGGAATAAAAAACGCCCTAAAGTCACAAATAATCCACACACACGCACGTATTATATACTTTTTCCCAGAAACGGAGGGAAATCAATAACGGAAAAATTTCCCTCCCTTTTCAGGCGCACATTTTCCAATATATAAATACAGACAAGTGGAGAGGAAAAACGGCATCGTAAGCAAAGAGCACACAAAGCGCGATTTTATTGATTTCCTCAAATTTCACCTTTTATCGATTTGGGCCACGCAGAGTCTATCCCCAATTGAGAGCTGTCCCAGGTCTATTGCAGACTTTTGTCTGGAGATTGAGATTAAATAGGGAAAGATAGTGTCATCCAACGTATGAAAGATATACAATCCAGGACCATGGAACTATGGAAACGAGTTACACTACTTTATATTTTTCCCGCCGTTTTTCACTTAAACATTTCAATGAGAATTTTTGTATTTAGTGCGAGTAAAAAAAACTTTATTTATTGAAAAACACTTATCACCAAGATCTCTTCCCAAAAAGACAACAAATTTCCAAAATCATAACACAAAGAGACTTGGGGTGGGTAAAAAAAAAAGTCTGATACCATACACACCTCAATTGATTTTCTTGCGCCCTCGCCAAAATATCAGATATCTTCACAGAGATAACTGACTATTTTGGGGAATCACTGGTAGATGACTGCAAGAAATAACACTAGACACCAATAAGATGAAACACAAATGACCAGCAGAAGAGAGATCTCCCCGAAGACAAGAGAGATGCTACAGTTTCCGCATGCAAAGCGACAATAACGCAAGCGAAAATCGACGCTCCCTAACTTCACATCCTCCTCTTCAATTTTCCCTGGGTATTCTCACTCTGTTCCGCCTTTTCCAACCAGTCTGTGCAAACGGGACAGGCGTATGTGACGCGGGTGGCACATGAAAAATCGATACATGTGACTGTCCGTTAATATTGATTTTCCGGCTGTGGAATTTCTCTTTGGCGCGCGTGGATTCTAACCATTTTTCGTCACCTATTTCCCGCCATGGGGTGGGGATATTTTCCCTGGGAATTTTGAGGCTTTTTTGTAATTTTACAACAATATTCTTGATATCCCCAAAAAATTACCACCTCTAATATAAAATGTTACATAGGTTCATATATTTCATTTAAACATAGTTCACTGTCTGTACATCAACTAAAAAAATCGAAACAAAAATTTAATCATGTAATAAATTATCCAGATTTGTAGATTGTGGAAAATGTAAGAAAAATTGCTAGTTTAAGGGCAAGAATCTTAAAAAATCGTTAGAATAATGAAAATAAATTACCCGCCCACTCCTTTTGAGCACAGTTTCCCCGCCAATTCAACAGCTTGAGAACAGTCACCACGTGCTTTTGATGACGCTATCACGTCAAACAGTGTTTTGGTTGGAGACGCTTGGATTCCTTGGATTCTTATCATTTTTCTCTCTAAAATCATTGTGAAGTATAAACCTTAGACAATATGGGCAGAAGAGGAGGACGACCAGGAGGAAAATTTCATGGGAAAAAGCGTAAATTCCCAGGAAATCAAGCAAAAACTGCAGAAGAAACCGACGAATCGGAAAATATTCCCAGGGAGATGGTTAACGTTCAGGAAATTGATGTTGGGATCACAGAATACGTTGGAGATGCTCCAGGATTTACAGGAATCATCAAGTGCAAATATTCTGACTTTCAGGTCAATGAAATTGACTTGGAAGGAAATATTGTAAAATTAACAGACATGTCGTTACCACAATGCCCAAATGCTCTGCCCGAAAATACTGAAACTGACCAGCAGGACTCCCTCTTGTCGCTCACAACAACTGAAAATCTTAACAAGCTTGTCACTGATGAAAATCCCGATGGGTTTTATGAAATAGACGTGACAAATTTGACAAAAGATGAGAGAACAAAGATTCACTCGAGTATCCGGGAACATTTTGGAAGTTCTCTATTATCAAATACCATCACCAAGGATGAGAAGAAAATCATCAAATGCTTCAAAGCTAATAAAGCAAGTAAGTAAAGGGTTTTAAAGGTAAAATGATAAAATGGTAATGCCTTTTAATTTTATTAAAACAATAATTTTTTTGCACTTAGAACCTGAGCGTGAAAGACATCGCTGGCTGTGGCCTCATCAGTATATCTATTTTGTGGTACACAAAACCAATCTCGACACCATGAGAGCTGCCACATTCCTCGCCTACAACATGGGGTAAGAACACTAAATGAGATTCCGAAGAATCTCGCCTACTATAATCCTAACAAAATCTCATGTCCTCCGATCGTGCTCAAACTTTGCCAAAATGTGTTTTCCCACCTCCTGGTCACGAATATATATCGCACTTCCACGATTCAAGTGGCACTTTCAGCATCTTGATGTTTTAAGAAAGAAACCCTCAAACATGAAAGCATTAATTTAGATCTTTCAATTTCAGCTTCGTTTGAGTTCAGCCAAAGCAATGCGTAATGGCTTCTACACACTAGAGAAATTTATGTCCATAATCATTATCATCTTTTTCAACCGCTTATTCCTAATGGGGTCGCGGGCCCGTGACATCCAATTTAGCAACCCACGCTTGTCGATCCTCCGCCACTTCAGGAAAATGTTCAGGTTCGATCCCAAGGCGTTCCAAGGCAAGATTCTGAATTTGATTCAGCCACCTTGTCCTAGATCTGCCCGAGGTCGACGCCTCCTCACAATGGCTTGCATACCTTTTCTGGGGAATCAAAATCAGTGTGGTTGCGGTACCCAACGGGCGCGTCCCAGGTGGCGGATAGGGAATGGCTGTAATTGGTTCTTGTACTGGCGTGTAGTTTGTTTGGAAATAGCTATAGGCACGTATCGGCATCTTTGCGTCTACGAGAAGTCCTTAGTGAATACTAAACCGCGGACCACCCCAAAATCCGTGTCTCCTGGGAAAAACGCCTTTGCATCAGGTTTTCACCCTGTTGTCACACTAACCTGTCAGCAAAACAAACAGAGATATTGCGTACTACGGACGGCCGAACCGTCCGTTAATGAAAAAAATCATTAACCTTTTAATTAATTAATTGAACAAATCGGGTGAAAATCAAGCTTAGACCTTCAATAATTCCAGATGGCGATTTTTTCGGTGATAGGTATCTGGGGACGAAATATTCAGCTAGACTACCTCCAAGACATATCCAAAAATGAACGAAATCGTCAGGGCCAATTTTTTGCAAAATTAGAAAAACCTCATTATTTGCCTATCTTTAGGGATAGGGAACGCATTAAACGGGTGGGGGGAAAACTAAAGAGGTTGGGTTCGAGATAATGTCATTTGAGAAGGGGTCATCGAAATATCGGAAGTTGATATCTCTTACCGTTTGAATTTTATATGGGTCAAAAAACTGAAAAAGTGCGATAAACAGTATTTTCAAAATAAATCTATTACCGTTACTTTTCCGATCCATCACCGATTGTGACCGATGCAGTCGGGTTCAGAATTAAAAGATCTTTCAAAAATGTCCAAATTTGTCCAAATCCGTTGAAAATTAGGCCCCCAAGGTGGTGGACTTTTGACCTTGAATAATTCAAGATGGCGATTTTTCCAGTTATAGGTGTCTAAGGACGAAATGTTCAGCTGGACTACCTCCATAACATATCCAAAATTGAACGAAATCGTCATGGCCAATTTTTTGTAAAGTCAAAAAACATGTTTTTTTGGAAGAGATAGAAGGGGTGGGGGGTAATTTGGGTAAATTAGTTAGATAGAGAATGTTGACTTGTGGGGGGGGGGGGAGTCACCGAAGACCGGAAGTCAATATCTCTTACCGTTTGGCACCTAGGATGGTGAAAAGTTAAAAAAAAGTCGATTGTGGAAACTGCTCTCTCTTGAAGTTCGAGCAGTTAAAAACAACAGAGCCTTAGATGACGGACGGATTGTACCGGAAACAAGCTATGCGGGACAATGAACAAGCTGTTGCTTAAACCGCTGGTCCCGGGGTCGGAGGGCAAGGAGTAACCGAAAAGGCTCTGGAGTGATTTATGTCCATATTGAACCAAATTTCCTACGCTTGTGTAGGAAAAACTCTTCAATATGAACATAAATTTCTCTCGTGTATATAGGCCATAAAGGCCTTGACAGACTTGAGGATTAGCCGAGAGACGGCTTAGTGTAATAATATTCAAAATACAGTAGATTCTCTCTCAATCTCAATTGGGCATTTGGGGCAAAATGTTATCCGAATTATCGAGTGATTTGGGCGTCAAAGTCATTGTAAATTCCTGAAAAGGTGCTCAATTATAAAGAATCACGATAAAATAAGAGGAATTTTCAACAAAATTCTTCGCCCGATTGAAAAAGAGACGATTGAGCGAGAGTCTACTGTAATGGTTAACTCTATCCGGACCACAACATATCCAGCGAACGAATTTCAGTAAAACTCACTTTATTGTAAGTCTTAGTGGTCAAATATGATACTTTTGTAGAGAAAGAATTTTTTCCGCCTCTGGGAAATAAGAAAACTCATGGGTACTCTCGTCCCCAAAAGCACGAAAAGGAGACAAACTTCAATTTTCCAAAAGCCAATAATATCAATGTTGTGAATTATTTTTGCGTGTCAAATGACACCTTTACAATGTTGATCACTAAAACAAGAAGAATTATTGACCAGTATCTTCTGAGATGTCCAAGAAGTGGTCAAGAAGACACCAAGTTCCTGCTTGCCAACAGATTCCTCAAAATATTTCACACAATAACACTTTAAAACACATTTCTCTCAAAACTATGTTATTGCAGACACATTAAGCTTTCTCAAAAACATAAAAGACACTTTCTGGACAATCAGAATTCACCAAAATCCGGAAGAATAGGAAAAACTTCCTTGAAAGCAATCTCCCTCGCTGCCAAATGTCAAAATTATCGGCACTATTGGCAAAAATTTCGCTCCCGCTTGGAATTTTGTTACAAGGTTGGTGTCAAAAAGCAAATGGCGGACATTGGCGGGATAATCTTACATTTGACCTCTAGATTCTTGAAGACGAGAATACCCATAAAGTTTGAGCAAGTTTTTTGGAAATTTAAGAAAAAATTATTTTTCGAATTTATGCAATCTGTAATTGTTAGTTATCATACTTATTGTCCCCGAAAGGTTTTTCCTTATTCTGGTCTAGAAATATCAAAAAAGTCACAATATCTGCAAGGAAGCAGAAAATCGAAAATTCACGATTTTTGACCAAGAATATCTTAGCTCAGGAGTTAATTGAGATCCTGCAAAAAATATCCTAGATTTGGACATCCTTATAGTTTGTAATCATACACAAGAATCGGATTTTTATCGATTCTAGATAGTCTAAAAATTTGTTGTTTCCATGGGTACCCAAGAGTCCCAAAGGAGACGAAAGAGTTAAACCATATTTGTATCATTTTCTACTAAACCGTCTCTTGGTTTAAGTTTTAAATGTGTCAAGGACCTAAGACCTAAGTCTGCTATCGCCCTATCATTTTCCGTAGCAGAGTTTGCTGAAGTATAGGGAGGGGGGGCCTGTGTACGTAAAATAAGTAGACAGCGCTCTTAACGATACCGTCAATATCACCCGTATAGTCACAAGATGCCTAATGAGTACGGCAATGGAGAAACTATCCTTTAGCACGATTTGCTCCACGACGGATGAGGCAGCAAATTATCTCCTGTAGAGAGATGTCCAAGGTTCTTTCTGCACCAAAGTATCTTCTACATGATCAAAAAACCAAGAATAAAGCTGAAGTCTCGTAAGAGCATTTACCACTCTGTCAAAACGGTCAAAACACTTGACAAAACTCTAGAGGACGCCAGACTCAACCTTTGAAAGAAAATCTTTCCATCAGATTCTATCGAACTAAGGAGGAGCCGGGAAGGCCTTCCTCCGGGTGATAATCAAGACTGGGTAACATGAAAGTCTCCCAATCGTTTAGGAAACGGTGTAGCGCGTTCGAGAGACAGCAGGCGACCGATGGGGATTCTCTGAACGTGACGCACTATTTTACTCTAGAGCAACTCAAAGTACCTCCTACTTGTGCGTGTTTGTTCGTCGTTCTCTTTTTGTGAAGTTGGGGCTTAATGTCGACAAGTCCGCTTGCCATCGTCGTGTTTGGGCAAGACAAATTTTGATTTTGATCAATAATTTCAGTTCTAAATCGTATTTACATGCAATCCGAATTTGCTGACGTTAAAAATATCACCTACACTAAGCTGATCTAGGCTCCTAAACATTTTTTTTTTAGAATCAAACCTTCAGCTATTGCTTATGCTGGAACAAAAGACAAGAGAGCTCTAACGTCTCAGATGTTTTGTATAAAAAGAAGGGAACCATCTAAAATCCTTGAAGCAGCTAGAAGGACGCAAAATATACTTGTCGGAAACTTCTCATGTCGTCCTGACGTCCTCAAATTGGGTCAATTGCGTGGGAATCGCTTTCGAATAGCTCTGAGAGAGATTACAGTTGATCGAGCTGTGATTGAAAAGTCGTTAGAAAGTTTTAGGGAAAAGGGATTTATCAACTACTACGGATTGCAGAGATTCGGAAATTCCGCTGTAGTTCCTACCTATTCCATTGGAAAGGCCCTACTGAAAGGAAATTGGCAAGAAGCTTGTGAATTAATATTGAAACCCCGTCCCGGAGATCTTCCGATCATGCAACGTGTCCGGGAATGCTGGTGGACAACCAAGGATGCACAGAAAGCTTTGTCCTTAGTCAATTCAAAGGAAAAAAGCATCGAATTGGATTTGTTGAGAGGATTGGCTCAACACGGAGCCAATAATTACATTAATGCTTTAGAACAGGTGCCAAGAAATGCTAGGCTCCTGTATATTCACTCCTATCAGAGTCTAATCTGGAATCAGGTAGCTTCTAGGCGTTTCAAGATGGGAATGAGTCCTGTTCAGGGCGATTTAATCCTTCGGGAGGAAGCTTCTGAAAAGCTTGATGACTTCGATATTATCTATGATGAACCGCAAGATGATGATCAAGAACTTCCACAGGAAAAGGTTCAAGAAGAATCAAAATTCAAGAATATGGTGAAGAAGCTCACGGAAGAAGACGTAATTTCTGGAAATTACTCAATTTTCGATATTGTTTTACCTCTTCCCGGACATGATATAACATACCCAGAAAATATATGTGAAAAATGGTATCAGGAACTCCTGGCTGTTGATGAACTCTCATCTGAAAAATTGAAACAAAAAGTCAAGTAAGTAGGGCAGACTGGGGCAAAAAGTCACAAAACGGATATTTTATTTTTTTTACAAGCTACCCGAGCACCTCCAAAATTTCTAATTAGCACAGTTTTATAGGAAATTTACCGCTCTACAACTCTGTGAAATTCATTTTCTTCTATTTTATAAGGAAATATATTTATCGAGCCGTTTTCTAAAAGATAATTTTGTGATCATTCTCAAAAATGCTGGGGCAAATAGTATCAAACATAAGATACTATCACATTTTGATTCGCTTTATTACGGGATTCCGTAAATTTAAGTAAAATACCTAGATTACAGATTTTCATAGGAAATTTTTATTCTTTTACGCCTTTGTAAAACACCGTTTTCTCTATCTGAGCGAGAAAAGCGCATTTTAGGCTATTTTACAAAAACACACAAAAAACTGAAAATCGTTTGACCACTGCAAACAACAAGCGGCGACACATAGCATTGACGTTTCTTTTCACCGTGAGACATCAGAAATTGTTTCGGTTTTTGTTACTTTTTACCCCAAGTGGTCGTTTTTAATAAAAGGATTTCTGGAGAAAAGAATTTTTGTAAAATTCTAAAATAGATAGCCAATTCGTATTCAAAGAATATCCAGATAATTTGGAAAATATTCACCAGTGCATTTAATTTAATATAAGTATAATTGATATCTTCTGCACGGAAAATATTTCAAAAATAGGGCTAAAAATTTCGATATTTTTTTATTTTCTAAATTCCTTGTTCAAATTCTAAGAAACTTACGACATTGAAGAAGACCTATGGAGGCTAGGGGAAGTGTGCCAATTTCGGCCAGCTTCTAATTTCGGCCACTTTGAGTGTAATTTCGGCCATGGAAAGAAAATAATTAAAATTATGTATGTTTTCTTCGAATAGTCAATGAATTCATTTTGCTTTTAAATATTTATTCATTTTAGGATGTATTAACACTAAGACCGTTAAATTTTAAGTATAATTTGAATTTAAATTGCGTTACTAATGTGTGGAAAGAGTCTTACAAAAAATGTGCTAGATCGATTGTGTTTCTAGCAGTTAGTGAGCGCAAATAAAAATATAAAAGTTACCATACAATGGATCCCTGGGCATATAAATATTAAAGGAAATGAGAGAGCTGACAAAGCAGCTAAGGAAGCAACGAAGGATCGGATATGTATCGAATGTAGCTTAAATAGAAAAGAGGTGGACAGAACAAGAAAAGAATTCATGTGGAAAAAATAGACAAATTTGTGGAAAAAAAATTGTGAAACTAAAGGAAAATTCAACCATGAAATCAGACAGGGAATATTAGAAAAAAACTATGGTTCAAAAATATAAATTTAAGAAGTGATCAAATAAAAATAACCCAAAAGATTAGAAGTGGACATTGCTGTGACAAGAAGTTTCTAAAACTAATAAAAAAGAGGACACAGAATTATGCGATAAGTGCGAAACCGTGGAAGATATAAATCACATAGTGATCCAATGCAGAAAATTTAATGAGATAAGAGAAAATTATAAGTGCATTAATAATGAAAAAGTGAGCATAAAAAATATTCTTAAAATAGCAAACGAAAAAACATATAAAGAGATATACAAATATATCTAAGAAATAAAAGTGAGCATATAATAATTCAAAAACTGTGATCATATAACAATAATAAGTTATATAATAAATAATAATAAGTGATATAAAAAAAGAGTGATAATAAATAAGTGATAAATAAATTAAAAATATAAATAAAATAAAATAGTGAAATCGAGTGAAGTAGAAGTACATGGAATAACGGAAAGTTTAAACTTGAACTAAGTGAACAAAAGTGGCTGTATGGACCCGAGTGAGTCCCGTCAAATCATTGCTCTACCTGCCGATTTTACTCGGAGGTTTTTTTGAATTTTAACGGTATATTCTAGTACATTCAGAGAAAATCTGCAGATTCTCGGCAGAATTTCTCCCTAGAAAATCTGCATAACCTCCATTACTTCACAAAAATATTGTTGATTTATGAAGAAACTGTAGAAGTTATAAAGAAAATTGTATGCTCTGCTTAACAAGCATTACCGAGTACACATTTTAGATAAGTAAAAAAACTGCGAGCAAAAATACTAATTTCTTAAAAATCGCCAATCGAATGATACAAAAACACGAAATTTTGGTCGACACTCTGTTTAAAGTTTTCACTTCACTTTTCTCTACTTGTAACACGGCGTCGCAGAATTCTTTATTTTATATAAACACCGTGATATCACTAAGAATAACTCTATAGAATTTTGCAAACTTCAGTGAAAAATTTTTCCATCTCTTCTGACACATCTTGTCTGGAAAGTCTGGAATGTAGAAAAAATCTACAGAATATCTACAGAAATTCGTCTAGAGATTCGTCAGAAAATCTGCCGAAATATTCTGACGAATTTTGTCCCAAGCCCAAATAAAATTCGTAAGAATATCTACAGAATTTATCTGCAGATATTCTGTAGAGGTGTAGATTTTCTCTACAGAAATCTTAAAGATATCTGCAGATATTATTTGACGGGGTCCGACAGCCTTACATAAAATAAAAGAAGAACAAGAAGTTTCTAGCAGTCTTGTGATTTGTGGTGAATTGCAAAAGGTTTTCCTTCGGTGTTTTTTCATGAAAATTGATTAGTTTTCATTAAAGATTGTTTCTGTTTATGTTAATAGTGAATCAATCTTTAAATTTCGGGTGAAATTTCCCAGCTGGATCCTGTATTTCGCGTAAAAAAGTATATACTTTGTGAGCGTCTCTCCGGTGAGGTAGTGTTGCCTATTCCGGCAATATCTTTCGCTTTCCTAAATTTCTTATTCATTTTATGTTTTTTTTTTTCAATTTCTGAGTTCTACAATGCCCAGAGAAAAATACCATTGCTTCTATGATAAAAGATGATGTGGAAAAGGCCTTGGAAGAGTTCAGGAAGGGCAAATTTCTACGGGAACCTGCGCGTAAATTTGAGATGCTACTCTTCAGGTCTTCAGGACAAATTACGCGGAAAATCTCAAGGCTTGTGGGTCATTAAACTCGTTCCGTTTGACGTTTTGAAATTTTCTATCCGTTGCGTCACAAAAGGTGGTCAGAAAAAAGGTGGCCGGTATTTCACTCAAAGTGGCCGGAATACTACCCAAAGCAATGTCCATATTATTATTAATTTTTCAATATTTTAGGAAGTTATTCAAAGAAAACAAAGATGATAAACTAGTCTTCAAAGTTCCACACAACCTTCCCGAAAAGGAAGTTACAAAAAAAATCAATATTAATTAAAAATATTGCATTTCAAACTTAGGACTTCGGTGCTTATATGCAACTATGCCGAAATTTGGCACACTTACCCTATCTATGGAAAAAAACTTAAGCCGCTATCTTATTTATCTTGGAAGATATTGAATTTTAAAATTTTCGATTTGTGACTTTTTGCCCCAGTCTCCAAGACCAAGAGTATGCGCTCTTCGATATTTGTAGTACTTTTCCAATCTAATTTATATTTTTTTTTAGAACTTATTCCCTAGGGGGTACATATAGAAAATTGATGGCCAAACCTGATAATCTGTCCTGGCGCCTGATGAAATATTCAAGTACTAGAGACCTCCTTATTGCCTCAGACATTGATGAATTGAAAAGCAAACAATTTCCCGAGATTGCGACAGGAGAAAAAACAGCTTTAGTGCTGGATTTCTGTCTTCCTTCTTGCACATATGCTACAATGGCTCTCAGGGAAATTCTAAAGACAGATACTTCCACAGCAGCTCAGATAAAGCTGAATCCAAAGGAAGACAGAGTGGACAGAGTACCAGAATCTGCCGTTAAAAGGAGCAAGATTTGAATTTTTGTACTATGTCGCGTGTGTTCGCCACAAGAGGGACAAAATATACGTCAGATTTTGCAGTGAAATATTTGGTTGCTCTTCAATTTTCTTAAAATTTTTAACTAAAAAAACATGGTTTACATCCATTTTCCATCAAATCTAACAGAGGAGGAGTTAATGTTGCAGACTAAATATCAGAAATTGAAGAAAAAGGTAAATATTTTACGATTTTTGGCTATTTTAGAGGCTGGTTGTCAATGGGATTTTTTTAATCAATGTTTCGCTTTTTAGAAAAAGGCACTGCAGGCTCTGAAGACACCAAAACAAGAACCAGAAAAACCATTAATACCCAAGAGGCCTGCTGATGCCCGGGATGCAAGAGAAGTGGCCAGAAAACTGATTAAAAGTGGGGCAATTCAAGCGATCCCTAAGCCTCAATCCAAGCAAGATCAAGTGTCTTTCAAGCGGCCTAAAGGGCAGGAAAGGAAGCGGGTAATGCCAGAAAGCACAGCAAATGTGGCATCTTATCAACCCTTCTCAGCCACTCAGAGTACAGAACCTGGAGCACCTCCTGGAATAATTCCGGATCCTGAGAAGGAAGTTGTTGGACGTGTGCAGAATCTCTATCAGCAATTGGCTACTGAAAGGGATCGAGAAGAAAGAGGATTGGTAGATAAGAAGGCCTTGGAGGCACCAGTAATACGTCCGGATAAGCCACGTACAGGGAATACGATTTATGTGTCCGGGAACAAAGTAACTGAGGATTTCCTGAAAAAACATTTCAATTCTTTCGGCACAATTGTCAATGTGTCCATGGAGATAGAGAAAGGACGAGGATTCATTACGTTCTCGAAGCCAGAATCCGCCGAAAAAGCAATCAGTGAGATGCATGGAAAGCCAGCTGCTGGAATTCAATTGCAAGTTCAATTGGCTAGAAGACAGCCACAAATAGAGCCCATCAATGATGCTTCTTCATCAGCAGTTTGGTCCACATTGGCTGCCAGTCACTCTCAGAAGGGTAGTCTCAAGGATAAACGTGAAATGGTTAACTATGGTGACATTTTCTTAGAATAAAATAATATTGTCCTGAAAAACCCCAAAGGAATTTATGGAAATCAGCAGCATAATGCGAACAGGTAAGAATTAAATATTAAAATAATTAAATTCAATATTTTTATTTGAAACATTTCCATGTGATTTTCACATTGGAGCACAAAACACGATGATTTTCTTTCTATTTTCAATTATTCTGACCCCCACCCCACCCAATTTTTTTTTATCACTAAATGAAAAATGATTTTGTGCAGAAATTTTATAGAGTGCAGTTGCTTAAATAAAAAATAAATATGATTTACCTCCAATTGCATTTCTTTGATCACAGGATTTTCAGTTTTTTTATATTTATAAGAATTTCAAGAGAAATTGTCAGTGGATATAATGAAATAATAATTAAAAAAACGATCTGGATATTGATATTCGATTTTGGAAAAAAAGAGATGGCAAAGCATTCGAGCTTTGCGGAATGCTCGAACTCACGAGATAGAGCTCTCCCACTGAGAGAAATCCGAAAAAGTTAAAATAACATTCCGGAAATGTTAATTTTACCCTATACAGTATTGATCCGAAATCGGTGTAAATATTACCCTTTTCAGGTGTATTAGGGGTTAAAGTTACCCTTTTTCATGTTAATTTTACCCTTAAAAAGGTGTAAAATTAACATTAAGAAATGTTGATATTTTTTACACCTAAAAAGCGTTGAAGTTATGAGGAAAAAAAGTTAATCGCACCCCCGTTTTTTTTCTCAGTGCCTCCGTGAAATAATTTTTCGCATGATCTTTTGGTCCTTATTGATTTACTAGGGATCAAATTGATTTATAAATTACAAAAGTATTTCAAAATCAAAAATTGGTAAATAAATGATCATTTTAGATTGTTCTAACATGAGTTACAAGCAAATGAACAAACAAAAAATGAAAACACAAGAGTAATAAGTCACTGACGGATATTTAACCGATTCGATAAACTGATTTCAAAACCCGTTAAACTTTAACTTTCGAAAATTCAAGATGGCAATTTTTTTAAGTCATAGGTATGTTTGGACGAAATGCACGCCTGGACCACCTCCAAAACACATCCGAAAATCATTTAAAAAAAAAAGCTTGGGCCAATTATAAGAAAAACGAAAAGACATGGTTTTGGAGAGGATAAAGGGGAGTAGGGGAAAATAAAAATTATAATATTCCTTTGGTATGCTTATGGGGGGCCCTCCGAAGATCCCAAGTTCGTATCTCTTACCGTTTCGCCTCTAGATGGGTAACAAGTTTACGGTCAGAAAAAAAAAGAATATTTAAAGAAGATTATTTACAGGTACTTAATTGATTGATTACCAATTGCGACCCATGCAGTCGGGTTGGAAATTTCAAGACCTTTCCAAAAAATCCAAATTTAACCAAATCAGCTGAAAAATAGACCCTCAAACTAGTAAATACTTCTTCTTTCAAAAATTCAAGATGGCGATTTTTTTTAGGTCATTGGTATGTTTGGACGAAATGTCCGCCTGTACGGTACAGTAGAGTATCTAGAGGGGTGCGAGAGGGGCGGCCCACCCAGGGCGCCGGTTTTACTATTTTTTTTAATCAAATGAACTGTCGTGAGTTGCCTCGTAGCTCACACTCTGACCCTTTATTTTTGACATGTTGAACTAAAAAATATTGTAATAAAAGAGACTCAGAGACAATGGGGCGCTACTCTAATTTTCGAAATGCATCATTTCTTTTAATCTTTCAAAATTTCACGTTGAAATTAAAAAAAAATTAATTCCTTCAGAATTTCTAGAGAGCCCCTCTGGTTCTCAAAAAGCAGTTTGCCCTTATATTTTTGCAAGTTTAGTGTTGAAATAAAAAGCGACATTTTAAATTTTCCAGGCTTTCTCGGGCGCCAAGGGCTTTCTTGACGCCCCTCTGGCTTTTAAAATGCATATTGTCCTTATATTCTTTCAAGATTTTGAGTTGAAATTAAAAAAAAAATACTTTAAAATTTTAAGTGAAGATTATTCTGAATAGACGCAGAATTCAAGCATAAAATGGTTCAGATTATGCATAAATTTCGCACTTCTCATATTGTGCATAAAATCTGCATAGCTCAAGCATATGAAACGGTTTATATTGTGCTGAAGATACGCACAGTTCAATTACAAAATGTATAAGGTTGTGATAAAAACCGGTACAGATCAATCATAAAATTGTTAAATTTGTGCTGACAATACACTAAGTATAAAACGCCCAAAAACGTATTGATGATCTGCACAGCTCAAGGATAAAACTGTTAATATTGTGCCGAAAACACGCACAGCTGTTAAACATAAAACGGTTAAGATTAAGACACCTGTTAAAAATTTAGATTCAATTTTGTTTGAGCTATGCAGAACCTGTGCTGAATTTCAACCATTTTATTTTTGAGCTGTACTCGCTGTACTGGTTTTGAGTATCATCCGTTTTAAGATTTAACCATTGTGCATGTTTTTAACACATTACCGTTTCATACTTAAGCTGTGCGTGTTTTCAGAACAATTTTTACCGTTTTATACTTGTTCTCCAAACATATATAAGCTTATCAATTCCATTTTTTACGGGATACCCCTTAACGACCAACGTGAAAAAGTCTCACGAACTTATGCAATCATCCGATAGGTTAAATATGGTTATTTTTTGTGATGCTTCTGCATTCGATGTAGGACCTGCTAACCTCCCTCCCGCCCTGATTGAACATTTTTTCCATTCTAAGGGCGCCTTCGAGGTACAACCGCACCCCTCACATAAGTACCTAGATACTCCACTGCCTGTACCACCTCCAAAACATATTCAAAAATAAAAGAAATCGTAAGAGCCGTTTCCTATAAAGCTAAAAAAACATGGTTTTGGAAGGAACGGAGGCCGGTGGGGGAAAAAGATAAAAAAAACGTCTAGAGATATCATTTTTTTATTGGGGGTCATTGAAGACCGAAAGTTGATATCTCATACCGTTTAAGCTCTAGGATGGTGACAAGTTGAAAAACACTCGATTATATAATTGCTGTCTCTTTGAGTTCGAGCAGTAAAAATAATAAATAAATAAATAAATAGTTACAAGAATCAACTAGAATCAATGTCGGTTGATTCCACTAATTACGGAGAATTAAGAAAATTAAGTTTCTTTAAATAATTTGAGATTACGAATCAACTGCACTCCATACCTAAGAAAAATTGTCTGCTGAAAAGCACAATAAATGGTGAATTGAAATGTGAAATGCACTGTAGTCCTGCGTCTCACTTGGGCATATTCCCATTCCCAGGAGCATTGAAAAAGTCCCAATGATGATGGTGTACAGTCCTATCGCCACCTCCCATGCAAATCAAGACAAGACTAGCCATGAGGACAATGAGGAGCATTGCTACCACATTAACCTCATTACGATTTTCCTCCTTGACAACAGTTGCTCGCACCATTTGCAGTATCTGCCTCACAGATCTGCCAGCTTGAGAGCTGCAGGCTTTCAAAAACTGCCCTCCAAGGTCGATGATACTGTCTTGAGAACGTGACCTGTGACGACTTCGCGTACGCGATTCCCTGCCGTGATCTTCGTCTTCTGAAGAATCCCTATGTTGTCTGTGATGCCTTCTGCGTCTATGTGATGTTGTCGGAGGTTGCTCGTCCTCATCCGAAGGGTCTCTCAAGCGATAAAATGAAGCAGGTGGCAGAGAATAGGGGTAGAATTCTGATGGAAGGTGGTAGTAGCCGTGAGGAGGTGGAGGCCGTGCAGGAGGCTCTTTCTCAAGCTCAGGATCTTCATGAGTGGTGGTTTGTGGGGCAGAAACTGTAGATGGTGCTGGCATTTGACTCCTAACACGATCCACAATCTCCTCAATTATACCCTTAGGCAATTCTATGCTCTTCACCACAAGATTCCCGGATTTACACTCAAGATCCTGGGTGCTAAGGGATGAACCTTCAAGTTCAGAAACAAATAATCTTCCAGCTTGTAGTTGATTGACATTCAAACGATCCACACTGAGATCGCGCAATTGAAGATTGCCTGAAGTTTGTTGAGGAATCAAGGATTCCCCAGCCGAAGACTTTCGTCTTGGTGGAGGAACTGGTGGAACATCATCTTGCTGCAAGACATCAATCACCTGTTCTAGCCTTTGAGCACATCTTTCAAGTTCTGCTTCAACTTCATCTTGCATTCTTCTCGTTATTTCTTCTTGTTTCTCACGTTCATTTTCTTCCTGATTCTCCTGACGGTCTTCCTGGAGACTTTGACTAGGTTCTGGGATGGTAGCTTCTATATTAGACTCAGTTTCAGCCAATATCTCTACTGGTTGTTCATTTAGAATTTCTTTCAAAAGTTTTTCTTCTTCAACTTCAGTCCTAGGTTCTTCTAGGACCTCCCTACTATGTTCCTGACTTGGTCTAATTTCGGAAGAAATAGGTTCATCCACAGGCTCCACAGACAGTGTGGCTTCTGTAAGCATTGTGGGAGTGGATATTTTTCTTTCAACTACAACAGCGTTAGGGGAGATAGGTCTGCTTCCAGGTGTCTTGGGTCTATCCAGAGTAGAAGCCCTTGATCTCTCAGATAAACTTCTATGATTACTCTCTCTAAATCTCTGCAATCCTCTTGATAAACTCTGCTCAGCTGCTAATTGTTGTGCCCTCTCGAGTTCAGCTTCTTGCTCCTCCTTTAGGATATCCTCTAAAGTTTTGCACTGGCTAGGCGTGATTGTCTTCATATCGCTCGTAATTTCCAATTCTTCGCAGCAAAAATCATCTGGAAGAGGGTCTGTTTGAGTTGATACCTCAACTTCTTCAATGTTAAGTGGTCTAGAATCACTCATAATTCCACCTCCATCACGATCATCATCAGGTTTATCATCTTTCTTATATTTCTTGGGTCTTTTGAGGGAACGTTCGGGACGCGGTGGAGGGGGTAGTGGTCGCTCCTTCATCTTTTTGATAACTTCTCCAGATTGAAGATCTTTATGGGAATCCAAATCTTCAATCTCTTCGTATTGTGTTGCGTCTGGGGATGGACTCGTCAAAAGTCTGGGAAATATAAAAAAAAATAACTATGAATAATAAAATTCATGAAATTACCTTAAGGTCTTTTGGACTTACTTGAGTTCTTCTCCAAGACTTGATACAGACTTCGTTCTAGGTGGCCTGGACGGAGCTATGGTGCTATAGTTCCTTTTAGGACGAGCTGGAGGTGACACACTTCTCTTGGGCAAGGGCATAGTAGCAAATTGGTTTTCTGCTGGAGACTTTGAAGCTTTCTTTCGACGAATGGGCGGTGGTGGTCGTGGTGGAGGTTCCTTCTTCACTACGGCATATCTGAAAAATGAGCAATGAGTAAAGGTTTCTTCTATTTTTGCCGTTTTATTTACCCGTTGTTTCCTGTTAAGTCCAATTCAGTTCGTAGGAAATCTACAATCTGGACATGTGTGTCTGAAATAAGTGACTCTGCTCCGTGTGAAGTACGATCGTCATCCGTAAGTCTCGATGCTTGGGATCGAGATCTAGATCTTGGTGTTGGGATGGGTGTAAAATGTTCAGGGGTCGCTAGTGGGACTGGATATTTGTGTTCTGTTCGGTAGACAATTACCTATAATAAAAATTAATTATTGAGTAGTAGTTCAATAGTACGCGGAACCAGGGCAGAACGGTAGCCAGGAATTGAATTAGGCAGCTAGTTTGTCTTACGAAGGAATATTCTGGCTACTTAGCCCCGGTCTCCCTTAGGTTTTCTATAAATTGTTTGCCTACATTTTCGTCAGTATCACCGTTGGCGATGAAATTGTTCGACACAGATCTTCCCGCCAGGTTATCCACATAGTTAGAAACATCCCTGGGTAATGGTCTATGGAGCTTTCGGCGTCTTTTTGGCGCTTTTGGTGGTGTCGGTGGGAAAGGCATACGTTCTTGCATATCAGATTTTGGTTCATCTTCATCGTCAATATACATATCAGGCTGATCTACACCTTCTATTTGGTCATTATCGTAAAACGAGCGAGTTTCTGATTCATTGTAATATGCATCAGTTTGTGGTACAATTCGCTCATCAGACTCGTAGCTCCGATGTTTTCGAATTGGTTTTGTGGGAGGATAGGTTCCAAAATACTCTTCATTTTCCAAACTACTACGATCTCTGTCTCTGACTCGTCTTGGCTTTTTCGGAATATCGTACCCATAGTCAATAGGTTCGCTGTTCAGATCAACGTCCTCGTCATAGTAGGGTGAATACCTACCTACTTGAGCTAACGTATTCATAGGAGTTGTCAAGCCCTCTCGAATAGCTGAACTAATGTACTCCCCAATTTGTATGTTATCCTGAGAGATACCCTTAGATCTTAAAAAGAATTCATCGTCATCTATTTGCTCAATAACCCCTTTTCGTGGTTCCTTGGCCTCAATTGGGATTGAATTGTTGTCGAATTCAAATTTTTCACTGCCTTGCAATGACGAACTTTGATTTAAATTCAAGGATCCAGTCCATTTTCCAGCACTTTCCTCAGAAACAAGATCCGAGTCTTGATGAACCAATGGAAGCCTTTGCTTGAATTCTTCTTGTCGAGCCAAAGATATTTCATGTATTTCCCGATTTTCCTTATCAAACTCAGCCAGTTGACGCTGCTCTTCGTTGTCTACAGACTGTTCTTGTTCACTCTCCTGCCTTTGACGTGAAAAATGCTGCCTCATACGCCTTTCTAGTGAACTTTCCCTTTGAAATTCTTCATCTTCCAATGAGTATTGCCGCCTTACATCACTATCTCCATCTTCGGGTACCAATGAGTCCTGTTTAACAACAACACTCTTTGACACTGTGGCAAATGTGGGTGGTGGTGGAGTTCCTGGCCTCTCTGATTTCGTTACATCAGTTTTCTGCTTTCGCATCTTATCAAAAATTCTGGGATAAGTTGCAAAATCAAATTTCTTTTTCATTACAATCGGAGGTTCATTAGTTCCTGAAGTAGAATCTCCTGTAGATGCTGTCGATTCTTTCATAGATCTAGTTCTTCTAAGCTTCAAACTGCTGAATTTTTCAGGAATTCTAAATTTTGCCATAGTGGGACGTTCTGGGAGTGTGATTTTTGTAAACTCGGGCCTTTTGAATTCGATTTTTGTGAATTCTGGTCTTTTGAATTTGGGCATCTCTGGCTTACTAACTTTCGGCATATGAAGATTCTTGAGTTTTGTAAATTCTGGGGCTTTGAACTTTTTCCTTTCTTTAGATTTAGGACTTCCATTTTGAGTCTTTTTCATACTACGAAGCTTTGACCTTAACTTTCCTGCTTGATTCCTAAGCTTTTGTTGCATTTGTCGTCCACGATCTTGAGCTGAGCTAAGCATAGTTTTCTTACGACTCCCTCTGTCGAGAGGAAGATCTTCAATAGCACTTGAATCTACAGCACTCGTATGAAGTTCGCCGTCTGTCCTAGATTCAGGAGTAGCGCTGGTAAAATATCGTTCTTCAATATCCTTCTGAATGTCATGAACACTCATCTCATCATCAGCTCCTTCTTCTTCAGTTGGCACTCTGAGGAGTTTACGTTCATGCGAAGTGATGCTTGAAGTTTCGGAGGCAGGTCGTTTAGCTGGCTCCACTTCTACATTTTCTTGCCCTCCTACAGCACCTTCGAGTTCCTCAGTATCGGGATCCAATCGAATACTCTCATCAACAGGCTGTCCAATCGGTTCGTACTCATGATCACTGAAATTGTACAATTTTCATAAATTTAGGTTCGTCTTGAATATGAGGCTAAGCAAATTAAAACTGAGAATGTTAGCTTAAACATAGTCTAGTATGTCTAGTATGTATAGACTTCAGGAAGTTATAAACCTCACCGGATGTCATAGTTTCGGTCCAATCCCAAAGCAGCTCGATTGTGCAGTTGAAACTTAACTTGGCTCACAACTTGATCAGTATCCCTGAAACCTGCTTGATTTTTTTCTACTTCAAAACTGACTGTCTTCATTATTCTTCCTGCACTTGGGAAACGATCAACTGAACTCCTAACACTTGATGGTCGATCCTGGGAACTGCTTCGAGACATTGTATATGCCTCGCCATATTTCATCCCCACGAATAGATCCCGATCATTCGTGATGGGTAATGTGCTTGGGGGACTTGGCATGATAGGTTCTTCCGCTTGAAACTCCTTAAACATTGGCTCAAATCCAAGATTTGCGGTTTGGATGGGTTCATGTGGGAGATCTGAATGTTGGTCTGAGTGAATGAGCTCACCACCCCTTGAACTAGGTCGCGAAGAGATCGTTTCCGTGTAGTAGTCTGTACGAGAGGATGGTCTCGATCCCACTGGGTTTATTCGTTCCGGAAGTAGAGAATCACTCTGGAAAAACTGACAAGCACACCGTACTTCGGGTACTGTAGCTTGCGCACTGTCAGCACGTGAGATTGTAACAGGTTTCACACGTGGTGATGCTCCCACGGAAGCCGATCGAAATCTTGATGACATTCAGCGGAAATGATGTTTCGTCTGATGATCTCACTTTTTTCTCAACAATTCTCAACTTTTACCAAAAGACTAAAGTGATCCTCTTTACGTAACAAATTGCTGTTTTAAAAATATCACATTGAGATCGAGGAAGACACGCACGAGATCTATTTAAGTGCGAAATTTAGCAAGTTGCAAGCGCACGCAGGTATTATACTTTCTTCCCTTTATGCACTGATCTAATTTTGGAGATTGACTTCGAGAATAGGTCCAGGCCCCTTATTTTTTGTCTACTTGGAATCACAATCTCGCATTCCCATAAGGTCACACACATTTACCAAGATTCACGGAGAAGGGGCATTCTGGTTTCCTTTTCGTCTTCTTTTCGAAGAAGGAATTTAATAGCTCACGAGACGTTCATCTCTGCGAATCCTAATTGCCACTGATTCCTCAGCGAAATCTCTTAGACACTCACTGAAATTACCCACAGATAAATTTGTTGCATGCCATTGAGCTATGGGCTATTTTGGTCGAGTCTCGATTCGCCACATCTTGGCAGTGGTCACACAAAATCCTCTCTTTTTTGTTTTCACTTTGTCGCTATAATATTTTTCGCCTAAGGAATGAGCATTGCGCAAATTCGTATCTCATGTTGCTAATTCTTTAGCCACGTTAGGGGTCAAACGACAGTGGATGGTTTTCAATTTGTCTTTCTA
Source organism: Phlebotomus papatasi (assembly GCF_024763615.1). Lineage (NCBI taxonomy): Eukaryota > Metazoa > Arthropoda > Insecta > Diptera > Psychodidae > Phlebotomus > Phlebotomus papatasi. The sequence continues at coordinate 49,222,486 of NC_077223.1, forward strand.
GTTTTTTAAATACACTCAATTTTTTTTTAACTATTTCAAAAAACATCATTTCCATCGACCGTTCTTATATCTGTATTTTTCGATTCTCGAAATTTAAACGTTTTTGACTTTGAGTTATGTTCCAAATTGATCATATTTTAAGTAAAAATTACTGGGTATCAAAACCAAAATGCATTTTTTTGAAAATTCACAATTTGGACAGACAAAAGTATTTTTTTTTTTATAAATCCATCTAAGAAGAAAATATTGAGGAAATCCAGAAAATAAATTAAAACTCGTAAATAGAAAAATAGAAATATGAGAATGGTCTATTAAAACCACGAAATATTGTGAACAGATTAAAATCGTTTAAAAAAAATCAAAAAATTATTAGTGTTTCTCTCAAAATAAAAAAAAAACAAAAACACACACATTTCATAAATTTTAATATGGCTCAGAACTTTTTACAGAAAAAAAGTTATTAATTAAGGGTAAAATCCAATCACAAAATTCTCACCTCATCTTGGACCAACGACTGTTCACTGGAACATTTAGACTGTCTATCTCTATATCTTCTTTCAAGAGGTCAGGATCATCTTCGGTGCTTGGAGAGAATGTCACACGTTTGTCGAGGGATGGGGAAGCTTCAGTCTTTAAAACAGACTTCAATTCAAGATCGCCCGATTCTTCATTTTCTGGCTCATTAGTAATAATTTCAGGAATTTTTTCAATTTCTTTTTCCACATCTTTTGTGGCACTTTCAGTGACTTTCTCAACAGTATTTTCAACATCACTTTCCTCAACAACAGCCTGAAGCGTGGTTTTCCTTTCGTCATCTGACGAAGCTGAGTCAATTGAGCAGATAGGGGCTAACATTCCTGTTGTGGATTTTTGTTCCTCTTCTGAGCTTTGTGTAAATTCTTCAAGGGGTTTCCTCTTGTACTCCACTTCTTCAAGAAGTTGTTTGTCTTGAACTGTCAGTGAGGTCCGTAATTCCGTAGGGGCTATTATATCATGAAGAAATGTAGGGTCCATTGTATCTCCTGTAAGTATTACTACGGGTTGATCTTCTGTAGTAGGTTGAATATCTTCATAGACATGTTCTTTCTGGCGTCTTGGCATTTTTTTCTTAGGTTCTTGGTCTTCAAGAACTTGGTCCTTTGCTTCCGAAGGCACAGGAAGTTCTATTATTTCATCCGGGGTTACATGACTTGATGCTTCATCTCGTCGTCGTCTAGCTTCTCCTGGGGATTCATCAAGTTCAACAATTTCTACAATATCATCACTTTCTTGACGTTCTTCATAAGAAGTAAATCCTTTATGTCTCGTTTTTGGGGATTCTTTAAGATTGAGAATTTTTTGTTCTTCCTCCAATGTGATCCTATTTGATTCTTGTAAAGGTATCTTCTTAATTTTTTTCCCATGAGTCTTGGATAATTGTTTCTCAGCCATGGTCTTAAGTTTGTCAACAAGTGGATGGCAATATTTTACTTTCTTTTCTGATGATTCAGCTTCGTGATCTTGAGGAATGGAGGTTTTTTTACGATCAGTTTTAAATGATCGCTTAAGTATACTTTTTGGGCTGAAAATCTTTTTGAAACTCCTTTTCTGAACAAGAGGTTCTTCCCTAGATGTTTCAGAAACTGCAGAAACTTCGCTAGCTATCGATTCTGTTACTATTGGAACAGTTTCATCTTCAAGGATATCAGGGTAACAAAAATCTTGAACTGATTCACTTTCTGTTTTCACTATTTTCTCTGTTGAAGATGAATCTAAAAGTTTCTCCTCAAATGATCTGCGATTTTTGGGAGATGATCGATATCTAAAAATTACTTCGGGTTCATCATCTGGACCAAGGGGTGGTTTATACAGATGTGTCCATGGGTATCCGCCCTAAGGATGAAAAAAAATACGTATTATTATCTCGATGTGTTCCAATTGACGAATATTGTGTCCTTGAGTGAAATGAGAACAAGACACTAAAAGTTTTTCAAGATAAAGAATCACTAGAGTTACATAAACACATCTGTCTTGGAATTCACATCGCAAACCATCATTCTATTTTTGTTTACAGAAATGTACCTCACTCTTGAATTTATGGTATTTCGCAAAGTAAATGGAAAATTTTTATTATATCTTAATTGGCTGAAATGCACATAGGTAGATGAGTCAGTAAGGATTTACTAATTGATCTGATTAATTAAAAGTCACCAACCTGTTGTTTGGCACGTCTAACGTCTTCCCAACGGTATGTCTTTATTGGCACTGGTGGCCGATTGTCTTCTTGATGATGATCTTCCTCGTATAGACTGGCAATTTGAGCGGAAATGTCGCACTCAGGTTCCTGAATTTGTTCTTTCTGTTTGTCCAACTCTGAAGTTTTTTCTTCAGATATTTTCTGTTCTTCAAGTTTTTCTTCACTCTTTAAATAGTCTGGGGTATTTTCAATGATGGGTACAGTATCTTCAGGACTTGAAAGGTCTAATAAATCCTCTATATCTACTTCCTCTTCAGAATCTTGCAGTATTCTCTGAATCACTTCATCGTCTGTTTCACCTCCAAATGATTTTGATTCTGTTGATTCTGTTGCTATTTCTGGAAGTTCTACCACAACATTGTCTTCCTCTTGTAATTTTTTAATTTCCAATTCACTCACAAATTCACCCTTTTGTGCTAAATCTTCACTAAATTTATTTTCTCGCTGATGTATTATTTCACATTCTTCCTCATTATTTTCTGCTATTTGTGTGTCCTCAATTTTTTCCACTGTCGCAGAAGTCTCCACCACTGTTTGATCCTCCTCGGTTTTGTCGATTCGTGTGACTAATCCTAGATTTTGCTTTTCGAGTACTGTCAATGACTCCGTCTCTCCAGCGCCCGGCAGAGACACTGAAATGATTCTCAAAGTTAAATGATCCTCCTCAGATGATTTTCGGGTGGAATGAGATTGTGTGTGAGAAAGAATAATACGGGACGATAAGTGTAGGGAACAGTGGGGCAATTAGTGTTTGTATAAGTTTCAGAGAAACTTTGTCCGCTACTTTACAGAAAAGTTTTTTTTTTAATATTTCTTGTTTTGAAAAATTCTCAAAACTATACAAAATATTTGCTTCACTGAAAGAAATCCGAAAAATTAAAATAGCATTCCGGAAATGTTAATTTTACCCTGCTGTATTGATCCAAAATCGGTGTAAATATTACTCGTTTTAGGTGTATTGGGGGTTAAAGTTACCCTTTTTCATGTTAATTTTACCCTTAAAAAGGTGTAAAATTAACATTAAAAAATGTTGATACATTTTTACACATAAAAAGTGTTAAGATTATGAGGAAAAAAAATTAATCGCACACTCTTTTTTTCTCAGTGTTTGTAAATGCAAATACAATATCTACAACTTTGTGAAAGCGTGGAAAATTTATTTTTTTTGTTCTTTCCTTGCGAAAGGAATTTTAAACTAGTTTGGTTTATATTTTAGAGCTTATGAGTTTTAAAATTTAGTGATTAAAATTTAAAAAATCACAAATTTAAAAGGCACTGTGCAAATGAGCAGTAATAATTAACTTTGGTGAACCAGAAATCAAATTGGGCAAATGGAAAATAAAGACTTTTTCATTTTATCTGCAACCATCTTATAAGTGCTAAATTTAAGAACTTGACCCATTTTTGTAAAGATTTTTTCCTGACCAAAATTTCATATTTCATGCCTCCTGCACACCTTTCCGATCAAAAAAAAATCGTAAAATCAAAATTCACATCTTTTTCTGGCTCAAACGTTTTGCATATGTCTATTTCTATCTTTCGCACTTGAAATTGGATTGAACTAAATTTAATTTGTTGTGACATTCAAAATGAGAAGAATGCACAAGAGTGGGATAGACATATGCAAAATATATGTAAAGAATGTAAATTTCGATTTCATGAAATTTTCCTGATCTAAAAGGTGTGCTGGAGCCATTAGAGAGAAGTGGGACACCTTTGAAAGTGGGGCATCTTTGAAATAAGGATTTTTCTCATAGTTTTATCGTGATATAATTTTGGTGCACAAACAGAATAAGTAGCTAAATTACACTATGATATGGCTCAGTTCCATTCAGTGGCGTATCTAGACACTTATGCAGGGGGTGCGGTTGTACGCGAAGGCGCCCTTACCACGGTAAAAATTGTTCGAGCGGAGGGTTTTACTGTTCATCATTATCATTGACTATACTATATTCCTTGAAAAATTTAACTTTTAATTTTGAGTTTAACTGGTTTAATTTTGAAAATGCACTGAAATTTTAATTATTTTTAATAAAAATTAAACGCAAAAATGGAAGTACTCAATGCTCATCAACAGTAAAAATCAAAATTTTGAAAAATAGTATTTTGATTAAGATTATTTTGAAAACATGCACAGCTTAAGCATGAAATGGTTAAGGTTGTACTGAAAACATGTACAGCGGTAAGGCTTCTTAAAACAGATTATGCTCGTCAAAACTGGTACAGCTGAGCACAGCTCAAGAATAAAATGGATAAAATTGTGCATAAGTCCTGCATAGCTCAAACAAAATTGAATCTAAATTTTTAACAGTTCTCTTGATCTTAATCGTTTTATGTTTAACAGCTGTGCGCGTTTTCAGCACAATATAAACCGTTTTATGCTTGAGCTATGCATATTTTCAGCACAATTTTAATTTAATATTTTGAAGTATTTTTTTTTATTTCAACTCGAAATCTTGAAAGAATGTAAGTGTAAAATGCTTTTCAGGAGCCAAGAGGAGCGCCATGAAAGCTCTGCAACAAATTAGCCGCCCCCAAAAAGCCCCTGAAGGAATTTAAAGTGTCCCTTATTATTTCAACACGAAACCTTTCAAAAATATAATGGCAAAATGACTTTTTAGAGCTTTATGGGCACCAAGAAAGCCTTTAGTACAATTTTACGCCCTAGAAAGTCAGGGAATTAAAAAAGCTTTTTCTTCAATACGAAATTTTTGATAGATAAGGACAAAATGCATTTTAGGAGCAAGAGGAACGCCATAGAAAGTCTCGTGAAGAAATTAAAAGTTTTTTATTTATTTCAACGCGAAATTTTGAAGAATTATAAGGACAAAATGTATTTTAAGAACTAGAGAGGCGCCCCAGAAAGTTTCTGAGAAAATTAAAAGTGTTAACGCAAATGTTGGTAGACTATAAGGACAAAAGGCATTGTAAGAACTACAAGGGCACTCCAGAAGGACTCGGAGTCTATTTTGATAAAATCTTTTTCACTTCAACATGGAAAGAATAAAGGGTCAGGGTTCAGTTGTCTAAAAAACAAAGGAACATCGGCGCCCCTGGAGGCTCGCGCCCTGGGCGGACCGTCCCTCTCTCACCTCCTTAGGTACGCTACTGGTTCCATTTAACCCTTTAGGGACGATTGGGTCACTCGTGACCCATAGAGAAAATAATTTTTCCTGACTACCTGAAGTTATTTCTTTCTAATGTTTGTACATAATCACGAAGTAGAAAGATGTAGAAATCTAGGATATTTTTTGCAAATCTCCAGCTATTTGCTATATAAAAAATATTTGAGCTCAAAAATAACGAATTTTCAAATTTTCACGTTGGTGCTTGAATTTTAATATTTTTAGTATTTCTAATTTTTTTTAAGCAAAAACCTCTTAAGACTAGAAACTATAATAACTATACATAATATTTCTCAACAAAGTAAAAATTATAGTTTATTGGTATTTTCAGGAAAGCTTCATAATTTTCATGGGTCATATATGACCCAATCGTCCCTAAAGGTAAAAAAAAACACCGAATCTGTCACTAGTGGATTTTCCAAGATTTGAGGTTAGAATGTTTCATGTTTTTGTTTATGTGTGCGCAAAATAGTCTCATTGATAAGGAAAGACGGATGCCACAAGTAATGCCGCCACCCTATACATATCTTATGTTGAAGTGTTCTTTTTTAATTTTGATAAGAAAGTTTTTAAGTATACCAAGAATTAAAAGTCCCCGTTCTTTCCCTACCCTCTCCTATTTTATGTGGTTCGCGAAAATGAAAGACGAAGAGTGAAAAGTATATTTCCTGGGACCACATAAAATTCACTTTAAGACACTAATACAGAGGATCCACATGTATTTTCAACAAGAGGGAATTACTCTGGGGACGACATGATTATTTTTAGCATTTCGATCTCTGTTGTATCACTTGCGAAATAGGCCAATAATACACTTCTTGAAGATCATTCATTGCAAACATATATCGGGTGGATAGATTGATGGAAAATGGACCTAATAACTAGTATCTCTATATTAAAAAAAAATCTATTGAAAATAATCTTACCATAATTTGCAACAAGACTGAAGAAGATGTAAATCATTGAGGAATGTTGGAAATTGGTTTGAGATAGAGCAATTGAAAACGTCTTCAGAATCACATTTGCACGAATGTAAGGAAGAAAAATCACGTAAAATCTTTGCTAATTGATGGATTTGTAGCACAAATCTTTTCAACAAATGTGCTAAACAGAATGATCATGATTTTAACGATGAAATCTTGCAGAGAGTAATCCTTTAAAAAACAGCAAAAAAGTGCTTTTCGTGGCAAAATACTAAGCAAAATCGTGAGACAAACTGAGTCAATTGACGATACGACAAATTTGTCGACCAGAAAAATTATATAAGATTTTTCCCTCAATGAAAATGTACCATGTAGTTGTGTGAATTGAGTGCTGAAACGAATAGGTAATTGCCAGTGTAATCAAACTCACTGTATTATCAGCATTCGTTCATGGCTCTGTTTGTGCCGCAAAAAAATGATAACAATAATACTCATGTAATTCTCCAACGCAATTGAGAAATTTTCACCTAAATCCCCTCATTTTCACCCACAATTTGCTAATATTGTACAGTAAACAGAGTTATTTCAGTGATTTTTAACGTTGTCTCAGTGAATCGTCTACAAATTCAATTGCGTCGGAAAACAGGCATAAAATATGAGATTATTACCCTTTTGCATTATTGGCACCGGATACTACATTACAGAGTTATTTTTATAACCTATTAATATTCTTTTTTAATAATAATAATAATAGGATTTGTTTGCAAAAAAATACTAAGCAAGAGTGAAGGTAAAAGCCTTATTGTAAGTCAACTTACTTAATTAGAATGATTTCTTAAGAAATCGATAAAATATGTTGATGTATAAATTCCGGAATATACTAGGACCGGTGGCAGCCAAAATCCCGAAAGCCAAAATCCCGGAAGCCAAAATCCCGAAAACCAAAATCCCGAAAGTCAAAATCCCGAATGTTCAAAATCCTGAAAGGGATGAAATTATATGGAGGAAAATGTCTAGAATAATTTTCCAAGACACAGAAGATTTCCCTTTGCCTCCAGAAAGCGCGGGTGCAATTGTGGGAGTAACTATGACACTTTTGGGATTTTGTCTTTCGGGATTTTGCCCATCCGGGATTTTGGCTTTCGGAATTTTGGCGTTCGGGATTTTGGCGTTCGGGATTTTGGCTTTCGGGATTTTGGCGTTCGAGATCCTAGCCTTTCGAGATTTTGGCGTTCGGGATTTTGGCGTTCGGTATTTTAGCTTTCGGGATTTTGTCCATTCGGGATTTTGGCGTTCGAGATCTTAGCCTTTCGAGATTTTGGCGTTCGGGATTTTGGCTTTCGGGATTTTGGCCTTTTCGGGATTTTGGCTTTCGGGATTTTGGCTTTCGTGAGTTTGGCCTTCGGGAGTTTGACCGAGATCCATAAGTTTGGAATTTAAAAAAAAGGATTTTTTTATTTTTAAAGTAGAGAACTTTTAAAAATTTTGAAAATTTCCATTTTTTTTTTAATAAGCCAAAGTAATCACGGATCCTATATTCTACCCTTGTTATGATGAACTCTAGTAAAAATCAATTCCAACTTTAACTCTTTTGAGACTACACGGCATATAAAAAAAATATCTAAATAAAATATCTGAGCGCACGATTTATTCAGTCTAATATTTTACCGCACCTAAAATAAAATTCAATAAGATTTCAAAAACTGAATAGTAAAAATAAGAAAAACATCTAAAATTCAGATTATATAGAGGAAAGTGACCTGGGGTGGCATGATAACTTGTTTTCGATACTATCGACTATCGATTCTGAAAAATTTAAGCAATGGCCGCACTTCCTGTAACTAATATAGATTTTTATCAACAGTCACATTCTTTTAAGGATGTCACAATGAATGGCCCAACAATACGAAAAAGTCGATTTTCACTTCATCTAATAGATATAGATTTATCGATACAATCGATTCTATAGTGTCGAAAAGTTATCATTCTACTCCTGCCTTTGAATATTTAAGTTTGTCTCTTTATTTCCTAAAACAAGTCTTCTATTATATAAACTGTTATAATTACTATTACCTATTTTCTATTAACTTTGTTTGATAAAAGTTTTTTCTTTGGAAAATAAGAGATAAATTGAGCAAGAAACTCTTTATGAATTGATCTTAAAAAATATGCCTAAGAGACTCATTTCTGTTAAAAAGAATAAGAAATCTAGTCCATATTATTGAAATAATTCTCATTGATATGATTTTTGCCACTTTTTAAAAAATCGGCATCACACCTGTTTGAATTTCACTCCAAAATCACCCAAAAATTTGATAGTTATTTAGAAAAAAAAGAGGGTGCGATTAACTTTTTTTCCTCAGAACTTTAACACTTTTTAGGTGTAAAAATATATCAATATTTTTAGTGTTAAATTTACATCTTTTTAAGAGCAAAATTAACATGAAAAAGGGTAACTTTAACCCTTAATATACCTAAAAAAGTAATATTTACACCGATTTTGGATCAATTCTGCAGGGTAAAATTAACATTTCTGGAATGTTATTTTAACTTTTTCGGATTTCTCTCAGTGATACAAAAAATATTAGGTTGATCAGACTTACAGACCACCCACACCACTCACTTAAATGTCCGTCCCTATTTTATTTTTCGTTCACAGTATTTGGTCCACCTTAATTCTTATAATTCCTTGCCCTTCCAGTTTCTTCCAAAGTCTACTTCACATCATCTTGTTCGTCGAAACGACATTTTTTGTCTTTTTTGCATTGTGTAATGTCTGGAGTATGCAAAAATTAAAAATTCACAGAAACTTGAGGACTAAAAGGAGTGGCCGAAATTAGAAACTAACCTCAAAATTTGGTACAGTCACCCTAAAGCGAAATTATTTTGTCAATTTTATAGGGGAAAAATTCCATAAATTTTTAATTTCTTCTTTTTCTAGAAGTTGTAAAATGATACGAGAAAAAAACAGAAAGTACGCCTGAAAAACGAGCTGGAACTTTAGAAGAGTTCTTGAAGGGCAAGGAACTGTGAAAAATCAGTGTGTCCGAAATATTATCCAAAACAATGTCTGCCACTTAGTTTTAAAATGCAATTAAGAACGATTTTAGAGGAAACAAAAACGATAAACTATTTAGAACACTGAGAGAAATCCGAAAAAGTTAAAATAACATTCCGGAAATGTTAATTTTACCCTTCAGTAAATGTTATCGTTTTTAGGTGTATTAGGGGTTAAAGTAACACTTTTTCATGTTAATTTTACCCTTAAAAAGATGTAAAATTAACATTAAAAAATGTTGATATATTTTTACACCTAAAAAGTGTTAAAGTTCTGAGAAAGAAAAGTTAATCGCACCCTCTTTTTTTCTCAGTGAAGGTTCCAAAAAACACTCTTGTAAAAGAATTAACAGAAAATTTGAATTTGTAATATTTTTAATATTAATATTTTAAACTTAGAACTTTTGGTGTATACATGGAACTATGTCGAAATTTTGTACAGTTTCCCTAATTTAACTAAAACAAAATTATCAAAATTGTTTAATAATTTTTGCATACATTGTCATTGCTCATAAATAAAATTGAAAGAGGCGCCTATAAGAGTATTTTGGCGCTTCCACCAGCCTTCACGGATCAGTTATTCTTCTTGGGGCGCTTACTGTAAAAAATTACACAAGATCAATGACAAGGTGAATAAAATAAATCAAATTGTGGACAATTGAATTATCCAATAATTTTTTACGGAGAATATTATATGATGTAAAATTGATCTTATTTTTTTTGTTTGATAAATATGATGAGCGTCTCCTTGAGAAGATCAATACAATATGCGGAGCAACATCTGGTATTGTACCTCTCTTAAATACTATATGTATTTTCGATTTTGTAATGATGAATTAGAGCTTTCGGACATTGAAAAAAAAAAGAAAATATGGACACTTGAGAAGGAAAAAAACAGCCAAGAAGTGATTTTTCATCACAAGATAGTTATATTTATATTTTTTGAGAGAGTGAGATGAAAAAGAGAGAATGACGTGCCCTCCCCCGTGCAAAAGAAATCAAGACAAGACTCATTGCTAAATATTCTCTCAATACAACACATGCAAATGTTGAATGATAATATTACGGTGAAAGTCGAGAATTGTGCACAAAAATATTCTTGGTGAAGAGAAGAAAAAAATCAAACTTTTACCTTGCAAATTGTCTTTTTCCATTTTTAGCACAATTATAATCTAAATAAATATTATTTAATCTTACAACATTCAATATTAAAAAAATATATATATCAAGAGAAGTGTTGAGTTAGATCACATTCGCAAAATTTAGATTTGTGACACTTTAACTTTTCAATCAAGTTCACGATCAATTCTCTGATGAAGTTACACTAAATCTAAATCACTTGCATTTGCATGAATGTGATTAGGACACTTTATCTTGCTGTATTGCGACGACACTATTGAAGATGCTATGCGAGATGCCGAAGAGAAACGGAGTAATTCAGCGTTCAAGTGCGTGTTGTGGAGAAGCCGATGTTCTTGTTCTAAAATTAAATATTAAACGATGACTGGTGACTATTTTCGTGGGGACATTAATTGGAATCTGTGATTTTTTGATCGCGGAGAAGGTAAGGAGTAAGTATTATGCAATCCTTAGATGGTCCTGAAGACCTCATATTAGATACTAATTAACAAAATTATTAAAATCTCCTGAGAATTTAGAAAAAAAAAGAAATATTTAAGTGAAAGCCAAAATTATCCGGTGATATTGGGTTCTCTTTGAAAATTGGCGGGAGATTTGCTTCCGGACCTAGCAGCGCCATCTTTTATAAATCCCAAGCTTGGAGGAATGAGGTAAAGAAGTCAGCTGTTTCCGAAAGAAAGGCATCCAAGTGGGTGGAATTCGTCGACCAGAATGTCCCTCTACAAGACGAGGTGAGATGTTTTCTTAATTTTATTACAATCAGAACCCTTCTATAGTCTCTCTCTCTATTTACTTTAGAGTGAAGGAATTTGAGACTCTATTGGCAAATGAAGTGATTGACCATACGAGTCTGAAGAGACTTTGCTTCAATGGTAAGAAATTCCCGATATTCCAAACTACTCTCAAACCACTTTTCAATTTTTATATTTATTTATCTTCTTATTTTCAGGCATTCCGGATGGTGGAGGTTTTAGAGCAATTTGCTGGCGTCTTCTTCTTGGATATTTGGGATCTGAGAAGAATACATGGACCCAGACACTGCAAAAGAAGCGACAGCTTTATCAACAATTTATTGATGAGATGGTCATATCACCAGGAACTTCTGGTGACTCCTCATGCTCTGACCATCCACTGAGTGATGGCCCAGAGAGTGCTTGGAGTACATATTTTAAAGACAATGAAGTACTCCTGCAAATTGACAAGGATGTTAGGAGACTCTGCCCGGACATATCATTCTTCCAGCAAGCCACAGAGTTTCCCTGTCAAGTTGTTGTGAACAGCAATGGGGAGAGAAGACTTCACTCACGTGTAGCCCCATCCAAACTCTCTTCAGCGAATGTTGAAGGAAAATTTGGTATGACAAAGGTGAGATTGTTCTTTAAACTTTATATGCATTTTTCTTGTTTTTTCTGTTTAATATTTTTAAATAATTACTTTCATGCATTACATGAAAAAAAATCAGCAAGTAAGTATTAATACATTTTCAATATTTTTGAAAACCAGTGATAATCCCAGATAAGCTTATGGTAGCTGAGATTCTTTACAAGTAACCTCGAAGTGCTTGCACCTTAGGGTGCTTGCAACTCGTAGTGCGTGAAAATTCATTTATGGATTGAATGAAGGACAAAACAAAACTTTTGGTTGAACTGCCAAGGATACAGGCAAGCAAAGTTATTGATTGATAGACCTTCAATGATGTGGAGTAACTCTCTGCTCAATCTGAAGAGGACATGTTTGAGAATTCTAGGGTGTCTTGTATCCAGTGAGCTTCACTGCACTTGATTCCACGGGAATGGGACTGACAACCTCATCCCGTACAAGAAAAATAATAATGCATGTCTAGAAATCCCCTTGCGGGAAGACCTTGTTCCTTCATGGAATGTGGTGCCAGCATTATTATTATTTGATAAAATGTCCCAGGCTTTAGTAATTGCTCGAACTCGTAGATGCTACACCTCAAAAGTACTTTCACATCATTTACTATTGACCGGTTCTCAACCAATTTTAACCGATTCATAAATATCGCAAAAGATCCCCCAAAGTAGTTTTAATAGGAAAAGATTAGTTTTTCGTACGAAAATTACTAATCAGTTCACAACCGATTTGAAATGATTTATAAATTATTCAAAACATTGTCCAAAACACACAATTAGTTATAACCGATTGGAATTGGTTCAGTTTTATCGGAAATTTCAAGACCTTTCCAACGAGCCAAAACATGATACCATTCGGATGAGAAATACACTCTGTGGAAAGTGGTCTGCCTTTGAACGAAAAATGATGTTCAAAATTTGAGATTTTTTTCAGAGTAAACTACAACATGAGTTTTACTTTTCACTACACCAAAATATTCTCTTGTTCATTAAGCTTCTATGCTTACCCCATTCAGGACTCGCAAGTCCTCAGTTTTTCCTGGTGAGGAACTTAAAAATGTTATGTCGATATATTCAAAGGCAGCCTGCATGGTCTGCCTTTGAATGTGGTTAGGCAGCCTTTGAATCTTAATTTTTCACTGAGAATATTAGGTCTGTAACATTAAACGGCCCATAATTGATTAGCATGAACCCTAATGCACTCAATAAAACCACCACTGTAGTCAAAAGTCATTATACAACAACATTTTTTACATTTTTCTGAAGCACTGTTTTTCACTTGAAAATTTGTAATAAAACGCCATTGAAGTTGACAATTGTGAGTTTGAAACATCTCGGCCGGAGCAAGATAGCATTTTATAAGTATTTGTATGACATTCGTCAGACCAAAGTAGGAGTTCTATTCTGCTCCCGGACAGGAAGCTGTCAGATGTTTCAATGTATGGAAAAAGAGGATTCAAAGGCACACAACATTAAGATTCAAAGGCTGCCGCAGAGCAATATTTGCAAACTTTTATCACTCACAAAATTTGTCTCATCTGAATCAAAATGTATTTGGAGAAATACCATCAAAGAATAACCTTCTATGACTCACAATAGAAGATTTGTTTGAAAAATTTTTTTGATTATGAAAAAACACATGAATTGTGGAACATCAAAATTACAGTTTAGAGGTCAGATTCGTTTTTTTGCCCTAGCACCTAGAAAATAAGAGCTAGGGTCTGCATTTTTTGATGACTTGTGAGGATTATGAACAGCTATCTAATAGTTAATAGAAAAGAATTTATGCTTTAAAGAAAAGTGAAAAAATTACAATATTCAAAGGCTGCCGCATTCAAAGTCAGACCACTTTCCCCTAGATCCTTTTTAATTTATGACTTTGAAAATCTGTTAATCGGAATGATTCCATGGTATTTTCGTATAAGGACGAAATATCCACCTGGATAATATATAAAAACCAGTGATAAGCTCAGATAAGCTTATGGTAGCTGAGATTCTTTACAGGTGACCTCGAAATGCGTGCAACTCGGGGTGCTTGCAACTCGGAATGCGTGAAAATTCGATTGTGAGTTGAAATTTGGGGGTAAAGAATCGCGTCGAGTAAACTGTTCTCGGCAGTCGAAATGGATGAAATTGGCTCGACGCGATTTCTTACCCCCAAAATTTCAACTCACAATCGAATTTTCAAGCATTCCGAGTTGCACGCATTTCGAGGTCACCTGTAAAAAATCTCAGCTACCATAAGCTTATCTGGGCTTATCACTGGTCATTTTCAATTTAAATAGTCTGAGTGGGGAAGACCAACAAAAGAAAAAAAAAAGTTCATTGAAATCGGTTAATAAACATAAGTGATAGAGTCCGGTCCATATGGGTATAGTAAGGGTCGGGGTACAGTGGGTTGGGGTAGAGACGGATGGGATCCATTATTAGAAAGATCGTGCTCTCAGATACAATAGGCTAAAATTTCATCGAAATCCCATTATTATAAATACAGAAAATGCAGTCCGGTCAAGACATTTTTGATTATAGCTCGGGTCAGGGAACATCAAGGGAGGAGTGCGACCCACCGTTGGAAAGGCCTCGACCCCAGCTACAACATATTACAATTTAAAGAAAAAGAATTGTCTAGTTTTCGAAATATTCGAAGTCGATTAATCGATTTTTCGATTAATCGGACCTTCGATTAAATCGGATAAAATTGGGGTGTCACAGGGGTTGTAGTGCTCCACGAGAGCTTTCCAAAGCACCAATTTTTTTTTGCATTCCGATAATTAGAAGCGGAGATATGACCATTCAAAAATTCAATTTTTGACCCCCTCTAGCTCAGGTCAGGGGGGTCGGCGGGGTGAAGTTTGGTATCGATCGAAAGCTCTTAGGCCCAGTTATAACATACTTAAATTTGAGATCGATCGATGCCATAGGGGCTGAGTTATCAAAAAAACAAAATTTGGCGGTGTTCCAAAATGGCGGAAGGGGGGTGGGAGGTGGATTTGACATCATCAACTTCTAGCGGCCCAATGACTTTTAACCTTTGCCGAAAACCGCTTGTCGATATCTCTTTCCGTTCTCTCTCCAGAAGTCGAAATGTAACGGACGGGACGGGACGGGACGTCCACGAAAATCGATTTTTGGCGCACATGATTTTCGTGTTCTATGAGTGTCAAAACGTGTACAACCAAAATTTGGGCCCGATCTGACGAGGTCGGATTTCACCTGTGACCACAAAAGTTGAGATTGTAAAGAATCTCAGCTAAAAAATATCCAAAAATGAGAAAAAATCGCATATGGCATTTTCTAGTAATGCTAAAAAAAAACATGGTTTTTGAGGGTAAGGGAAACAATTGGGACAAATTGAGGGGCATGTTAATGGTTCCTGGGTAAACTTATAGGGGGTTCTCCAAAAGGTCCCAAGTCTGTCTAACCGTTTTGGCTCTAGGCTTGTTAACGGCCAGACACACAGACGGACAAATAGAGTAACATCATTTCTCAGAAGGGAATCTCAGTGGCGCAATAGGCAAGATCGTTGGCTCTTGGGCGGTGAGATCTCTGACTCGACTCTCATAGCTGTGAGTTCGAGTCCAGGCCCGGTGCAATCAACTGAATGTCGAGAAAAAAAGACATTTTTCACTGTGATAAAACGTAATAAAATGTACCGCCTCTGCCCATAAACCTTCAGGAACACGGGGATTAGATTTAGATTTTTGGGGACGAGCGTACCCAAAAAGTTTGAACAAGTTTTATGAAAATTTAAGAAAAAATTGTTTTTCGAATTTATGTAATCTGTAATTGTTAGTTATCATACTTATTAGCCCCGAGAGGTTTTTCCTTATTCTGGTCTAGAAATATCAAAAAAGTCACAATATCTGCAAGGAAGCAGAAAATCGAAAATTCACGATTTTTGACCAAGAATAACTTAGCTCAGGAGTTAATTAGGATCCTGCAAAAAGTATTCTAGATTTGGACATCCTTATAGTTTGTAATCATCTACAAGAATCGGATTTTTATCGATTCTAAATAGTCCAAAAAAAATCTTTTTTCCATGGGTACCCAGAGTCCCAAAGGAGACGAAAGAGTTAAACTCGGATCATAGAAGCTGAGATAACAAAGATTCTCACTAAAATGATTTAGATTGAATTTTTTTTGTGAATTATATTGTAATTTTCTATAATCATAATTCGTTAATATAATATAAAAAATCTCTTTTAATTATAACAAAAATTTCAAGAATAGAAATGTATCTTTTTAAAACTCAATTTCTAGATAAACCTGATAACAAAACGTGCTCAGGAGAATTATGAAGCAATGGAAGAAGGCTTGGAGGCCCATTGGGAAGTGGTCCAGAGAATTCTGTTTATCTTTGCAAAACTCAATCCAGGAATAGGGTATGTGCAGGGTATGAACGAGATTATCGGACCAATTTACTATGTCTTGGCTTCTGATCCCAATATTGTGTTCAGAGGTAGAAAAAGCCGAAAAAAAATCCTGAAATTAAAAATATTAATATTCATTTTATCATATTTTTTTGAAGAATTTGCCGAAGCAGACTGTTTCTTCTGCTTTACGGCCCTCATGGGTGAGATACGGGATTTTTTCATTAAGACTCTAGATGAATCTGAAGGAGGAATTAAGGCCATGATGAACAAAATGACAAAATTGCTTGAGGTGAAGGATATTGAAGTGTGGCAGAGATTGAAAGATCAGGAACTCTATCCCCAATACTATGGTTTCCGATGGCTCACTTTGCTTCTATCCCAAGAGTTTCCCCTTCCGGATGTCGTCAGGATTTGGGATTCTGTTCTGTCTGATGAGAATCGGTTCGAATTTCTCGTTCATATCTGCTGTGCTATGATTATGTGAGTATTTTTTTTATTTTATTAATAACACCTTTTATTAAAAATTTTATTTTTTTCTCTTAGGTTACTCAGAGAACAAATATTGGAACAAGACTTTGCCAGCAATGTGAAACTTCTCCAAAATTTTCCACCAATGGATATTAATATAGTTCTATTGAAGGCAACAACACTCAAATAGCTTCATGAAGCTTCAAATCGAACACACAGGAAGTTTATGGGATCTCTTCTAAGAAATCTCTTTGAAAAACAAAGCGAATTAATATTTTTTTTACACTAAAAATGCATTTTTGTATAAAAACCTTTACAACCCGCCTTGAAAGGTGTGAATTAGAAATATAAAACTTCTCAAATCATGACATTTTACTTTTTTTTACTGCTTTAAGAGAGAGCAATTATATAATACACTTTTTTCAACTTGTGCCGCGGCTAGAGGTCAAACGGTAAAATATATCAACTTCCGGTCTTCGACGACCCCCCATAAGTCAACATTATTTTGAAATGTTGATCGTGTTTTCGAAATCGATTATTCCGAAAACAGCTCTTACGATTTTATTTCATTTTTGGATATGTTTCTGATTTAGAGATAGTCAAGACGAATATTTCGTCCTGGGACACCTATGTTCGAAAACCATTTCAATATCGAATTTTCGAACATTAAAGTTTAAGCACCTTGGAGGGCCCATTTTTCAACCGATTTGCTTAAATTTGGATTTTTTTGAAACGTCTTGAAAATTTCAACCTGACGGCATCGGACTTAATCGGTCATAAATCGGTATAGTACCCGTTATTGATGTATCTTTTTCAAAAATATATGTTTTTTTTATTTCTTCGAAAGCTTGTGACACAGTCAGGGGCCATATGGCAAGAGATATCGACGACCCCCACATAAGTAAAAATTATCTAGGACCCCCCACTCCCGTCCTTCCCCTCCAAAATCATGTTTTTTGGTTTATTTCGAAAACGGCTCCTACGATTTTTTTTCATTTTCGAAAATTTTTTTGAGATATTCAAGGCGAATATTTCGTCCTTGGACACTATGTTCGAAAACCATTTCGATATCGAATTTTCTAAGATCACAGATTAACCACTTTGGATGGCTTTTTTTTTCAACCAATTTGCTTAAAATTGGATTTTTTTAACCCGACTGCTTCGGACTTAATCGGTAGGGGAAACTGGGGCAAAAAGTCACAAATCGAAAAATTCAATATCTTCCAAGGTAAAAAAGATACCAGCCCAATTTTTTTTCTATTGATAGCCTCCATAGACTGTCTTCAATGTCATAAGTTTCTTAGAATTCGAACAGGGAATTTAGAAAATAAAAAATATTGAAATTTTTAGTCCTATTTTTAAAATATTTTCCTTGCAGAATATAACAATTATTACCTACTTATTTTCCAAAATTGATGCAATGGCGAATATTTTCTAAATAATTTGGATTTTTTGAATACGAATCCGCTATCTATTTTACAATTTCACAAAGGTTCTTTTCTCCAGAAATCCTTTTATTAAAAATGGCCACTTGGGGTAAAAAGTAACAAAAAAGCGAAGCAATTTCTGAAGTCTCACGGCGAAAAGAAACGTCATTACCATGTCTCGCCGCGAATCAAAATATGATAATACCCAATGTCTGGTAGGGTGGAATCACCAGTTCTCGCCAGTGCCCCACTTCTCGCCACTTACATTGAAATCGCTATTTTTCGCAATTTATGAAGTAAATGAGTCGCATTTTTTTTGTATTGTTTCTGCTTCTACGCATAGAATCTAAAAATAATAATTATTCGTTTTGGATTCACGATTTTGATCACTTTTTAGAGCAATATTTTAAGCAAGTGCATCGAATCCAACATCTCTTACCAAATGTACTAAGTGTCGTCAAATTTTCATCAGGCCAAAAATACGTATTTGGGTAAATAATTTGTCTATTGAATATTTAATTGCACTTGTGGCATACATAAAATTTGTATTTAGTCACTTAATATTTCATTTTATATTATTTTTGTATAAAAATGAGGCATGGCGAGAGTTGGTAATATTCTGGAATTGATTTTACCACCTGTCGCCATATCTTTTCAATAGGCGGCGCTAACTTTACTTCGTACATTCTCAGTTGTCAAATCTGCATTGTTTACTTTCTGCAAAAGCCCCATAATTTGATTTCTCAAATAAAAGTGAAGAAAAATCATTTAAAGAGAGTAATAATAAAGTGATCACAAGGAAAGAGAAATGGTGAATGTATTCTTTTCATAGCATTGCCTAAAATAACCGAGTGTGGTTCTTTTCAAGTGGGTGGCGAGAAGTGGTTACAAATTTTACAAAACTGGCGAAAAGTGGTAAAAAGTGGCGACGAAATGGTTATTTTTGCATTATTAATAAAAATCAGTTTTTTAAGTAGTCCAGCGTTATGTTCTAGGATTATTGTTTTCACGTATCTAGAGCCAATACATCTAAGTAACTTTGTGTCAAATTTGACTTATCTTGTAACAAGGATTCCAAAGTTATGATTAAATGAATTTAATTTTTTCCTAAACATGGCGATAGCCGGTTATTCCACCCTACTATTTGCCCCAGCATTTTGAGAATGGTCACTAAATTACCTTTTAGAAATTGGTTTGATAAACGTATTTCCTTACAAAATAGAGGAAAATTACTTTCACAAAGTTGTAGAGCGGTAAACTTCCTATAAAACTGCGCTAATTAGAAATTTTTGAAGCGCTCGAGTAGCTTGTAAAAAAATAAAATATGAGTTTTGTGACTTTTTGCCCCAGTCTCCCCTAGCATAATTTTCTTGGATTTAATTTTTATTTTGACGACTCAGAATATAAGTCGAACAACTCGATTTTTTACAAAAATCGTTTTATTCGCTTTTTGGATACTTCTACTTCTCTCTACCTTCCCTGTGAATATTATACTTGAAAGATAATTATTTTCAAAGTTACAGAGATTTTAAATCTCAAAAATCCTATACTATGTATGTTAAATCTTAGTTTCAAATCGCTCTCCTGTAAAATTTGCCTATTGCGTGTTATTCGTTTCATATTCTGAGCGATCGATTTGTTTGTGTAGCTTTTTACTCATGCTAAAATATTCTAAAACCTACTTTTCCTAAACAATTTCTTATTTCGGGATAGCTTTTCATTTATCAATCAATTTATTAGGTACTGTAGATGCAGGTGACCTTGTCCTCCATGGGTGATTTTATCGCCCTCTTGTTCGTAGACTTTTCTTTAATTTTAATGTACTGTACACTGTCGCTAATTCGGCTCTTTTAACATCAGGCTACTTTTTAATTCGGGCAGCAGTTCAATTTGAAAAACGTTTATTGACATTTTTGAAGTTCGATTATGATTACACTGTGCAACAATTTCAAACTTTTTTTTTGTTCCTGGGTTCTTATGCTATTTTTTCTATTGCTAGGGTCAAATGATTTACGAAAATACTTATCATTTTGATTTCATTTGGATTTTGCGCCTGGTATTTACGAAAAACGGTTTTTTCCGTTTTTTGATACTTGGGTGCCTATATCTCCGAATCTGCTGAACCGATTTATTTCTTACTTTGGAACAATTTGTTGTCCTTTACATGCCCGATAAATCCTCTGAACAAATGAAGTTCGTACAACTGACACCAGGGGCGCTGTAGTCTCATAAATGTCAGAAAACATGGGAAAATCGAACTTTTTAGCAACTTTGATCAAAAATATCTCGAAAACTAGGACTGTCCCTAACAATCTGTTTTGTGGGTTTGATAGAGAATTTAATCAGCTACATTTTCGTTCATGTACAACTTTTCTCTCAGATTATTTTTTAACCTCGATATTGAGGTTCAAACGAAAAACGAGCACTCAGCCAACTAAAGAAAAACTTAACTATTTCGCAAATTTTGACTTTTCTTTTCAAGTTTAGATAACCCAGAGTATTATTTTCACTTTTCTTACAGTTGTAGGACTTTATTAATACTTATTGCATTATAAAATGTGTTTAGATATAATACAAGGTAATAACTCAAACAATATCTTCAGTAAGATTTCAGTATTATTTCAATCTCAAAAGACTATTACAAAAAAGGCATATTAACTGCATATTGCAAAATTTTAAATATTTCAAAGAATATTTCTTGTTAAATTGACGTTTTAGAATCAATAAGTATCTATTTTACCTTTTACATACCAGTTACATATGGAAACTTTGCAAAAAATCCTTTTTCTAAATTCATTTCTTTTTATAATTCTTTAAAAAAAATTCCTACATTTATCTACAATCCTACAATTTTAACCTCATAATTACGTGATTTTCGTGGAAATAAATCTAAAACTAGTTTTTGAACTTATAATTGTTACTTTATGTATATCACATATGTTAAAGTTTTATAGAAGTTTCCAAGTAATAAAATAATATTTAAAAATTTAAAATGTCATATAAAAATCACCATAATATCGATATTTAAGTATTAAATAATATAATAAAAGCTTGTACTGCCTAATTGTGAGGAAAGAAAGCAATAACACTCGAAATTGTGAAGGATTTATTAAGTTGACTGAATGCTCATTTTTCGTTTGAACCTCAATATCGAGGTTAAAAAATAATCTGAGCAAAAAGTTGTATATGAATAAAAATGTAGCTAATAAAATTCTCTATCAAACCCATAAATCAGATTGTTAAGGACAGTCTTAGTTTTCGAGATATTCTTGATCAAAGTTGCTACAAATTTCGATTTTTCCATGTTTTCTGACATTTATGGGACTACAGCGCCGCTGGTGTCGGTTGTACGAACTTCATCTGTTCGGAGGATTTATCGGGCATCTAAAGGAGAACAAATTATTCCTTAGTGAGAAATAAATCGGTTCAGCAGATTCGGAGATATAGGCACCCAAGTATCAAAAAACGGAAAAAACCGTTTTTCGTAAATACCAGGCGCAAAAACCAAATGAAATCAAAATGATAAGTGTTTTCGTAAATCATTTGACCCTAGCAATAGAAAAAAATAGCATGAGAACCCAGGGACAAAATCATCGTTGCACAGTGTTATCAAATTAATTAATGTAAGCAAGTATGCTCAAATTTGCCATGCTTTGTCTCAGTTGTGATGTTATTTTGCACTATTAAGGGACTTTCATGAAAGTTACAATTAATATGAGCATGTAAACTTAATATGAGTATGAAGGTAAACAAAAAATCGTTTGGACGTTTCGGTCCCAAATGCCCGAATTTGAGAGAGTCTACTCATAAAAAGTATGCAATAGAACTTGGAAAACAACTGAATTTTCTTGGAGAAGATAAAACATTTAACTTGACACTTTGTCCCAAATCTCCCCGATTTGGGGCAGTGTGGGACACAAAAAGGGATGTTTGGGACGCATTTTTTCTCGAATAATTTGCATTATTGGAGTATATTAATTAATTTTAAATGCTATATTAAAAATATTTCTAACAGAAATAGACATATTTAATCTTTTATTTCATACTTAAAAATCAATATCAATCTTATTTTGTACAGTAGAGTCATTTTTTGTCAATCAGCTATTTAATGTATTTTCTTTTTATTTACCATCCTAGCTTTCTTTACTTTTTTATTCTTAATATTAGAATTATCATCATTCAAATTGCTCAGGCGAGTAGATTCTCTAGGACACTCTTAGTTTTAAACTCATTGACGGATTCCTGTTTGATTTTACGACAACAGCGTCGTAGTTGTTTTTCCTTATTTCTCTGAATAAGCTCTCACCTTGCCTTTTGTAGAAAACTTGTGAGATTTGTAGAAAATAATTTTTAACGGGATTGGGCAAAGGCGAATATCCTTAGGAGAAGAATTTGTTAGTTCCCAAGACATTGATGGTTTAATTGTCTCTGTAGTTGGAGACAACTGCTCAACTGGTAAACTTTGCACAAGAGGGAGAGTTTCAGTAGAAACTGGGCATTACACTTCATTTTGACAATAAACAATTGCACATCACCGACAATCTTGTCGAAAATCAACGTCCCATTCATCCCCTTTCAGGTGCCTCAAACATCCCCGCGTGTAGTTTTGGTCTTTAAAACCTTTAAGTAAAATACAAGAGTGTATGATCACGGAAACTTTTTTTTAAAAATATGTTCCCGGATTACACTGCTAGCTAATGAAATAAAAAAGTTTTTATTATATATCGCTGATTTAAAATACAAAGAGCAAAACTAAGAAATCAAAATATACAATTTTTATCAATTTTTAAGAAAGTGTTAATAGAAATAAAACAATAATACTGAGGATATCCATTCTTTTAGTCAAGATACATCTTAATATTGCCTACGATTGAGTAGTGGTCAAATCCCGTTTATTTAAAAAAAATAATGAAAAAATCGCCTTGTCACACAGTACCCCTGTCTCAAACCTCCCCGGTCTCATCCGTAAATTGGTACCTTTCTCGGAATTATATTTTATTTGTTCTAGAACCTACTTTTCTTAAGGAATTTCTTATTTTGGAATGTTTTTTTCTTTTATTTATCAATCAATGTAATCGAAATTAAAGCGTAGTATCTACCCAAAAAGCATGCATAAAGATAATACACGAATAGTTTTTTCTCGTGAGTTCGAGCACACAGCAAAGCTGGGACGCTTTGCTATCTCTTTATTTTTCTGTTTTAAGTTGTTGGGAAAGTTTCTCTTGAAACTTTTTTGGGAATTAAAATGTGCATGAGAAATTTATTTTCAGAGTTTATTAAAAAATAAAATATAGTAATCTTCGCTTTTTAAAAATTGTCCTCACAGAACAAAAATGTTGTCAATTGGGCAGAAAATTTCCAAGTTCTTGAAACCGATGGGTGGTAATTTTTACACTATTCGCTTGGGAATGACCATTAGGAGTCGTCCTAACGAGTCCTGCTTCGAAATACCATCTAAAGGGCTTGTTCTGGGAATTTATGCAGACGAAGATGATCTGTATGATCCGGGAAAATTGACACAGGCTGCTCAAAAGTACAATACCGTGAGTTATTTAATTTTTAGAAATAATTTCATTATGTTGCAAATGCAATAAAGAATGAACTTTAAAATGTTGTCTGTAGAGGTTTGCAAATGGAAGATTGTTGGAGCTATTGAAAATTTCTGGGCCCTGTCCTCGGCGTGGTGAATCCAGAACATTCTTTAACATTGATCCATTTTATGCAAGAGTAGTTGTCGCTGGTTTGGGCCATGAGTGCTTGGATTACAGTGAGCAGGAAGTGTTGGATGAAAGTAAAGAGGCCATAAGGATTGCTGCAGCAGTTGGATGTCGAGAATTGCAAAAACTCCATACGGCAAATGTGAGTGTTGAGAGTTTTGGGCATGCAGAATCTGCTGCAGAAGGAGCAGCTCTGGGAATTTGGACTAATCATGAATTTAGGAGCTTAACACATACATTTGAGCCTCAGATTAATCTCTATGAGCTTGAAGGTGAAGATACCGATCGCATTGGATGGGAAATTGGTTTACAGAAAGCATCTGCTCAGAATCTCACTCGCCAGTTGCAGGATACACCTGCCAATCTCCTGACACCATCAATGTTTGCCCAGAACATTGTCAATATCCTGACGAGGTCAGGTGTTAATGTTGAAGTCAAAGTGAAAAACTGGGCTGAAAGTCATCAAATGAGTTCTTATCTTGCTATCGCAAAAGGCTCATGTGAGCCAGGTATTTTTCTAGAACTCAGCTACTTCGGAACTCGTTGCGATGAGCGTCCAATTGTACTCATAGGCCAGGGAACCACTTTTGACAGTGGAGGACTTTGCAGAAAAACTGCTCATGATCAAGAATATAGTCGCGGAGACATGACTGGAGCAGCTGTAGTCGTTGCAACATGCCGTGCAATTGCATCTATGAATCTTCCTGTTAATATTCGGGGACTTATCCCTCTGTGTGAGCACATCATGGGTGCTAGTGCTATGAAACCAGGCGATGTGGTCAAAACGATGAATGGGAAGTGCATAGAAATTGCCGATACGGATGCAGAGGGCCCATTGGTTATTGTAGATGCTCTGCTTTATGCTAAAAATTACTTCCCGCGTTTCGTAATTGATATTGGAACAATTTCCGGTGAGATTTGCCAGACTTTTGGCAATGAAGTTAGTACTGTCTTTACAAATTCTGAAGATTTATGGGAACAAATAAGAGAAGCAAGCGTTCATACTGGTGAGTTGAATTGAAAAATTTATATCACATATAATTCCTTTATAACTTATCATTTTACGAATATTTGCTGTAATGGCTCCTGCACACCTTTTAGATCACGAAAACTTCATGAAGTTGAAATTGGCATCCCTTTTCTTTCTCACACGTTTTGCGTATGTCTATCTCATTCTTTCGCACTCCAAATTCGATTGAGCTAAATTGAATTTGGACTGATGTTTAAGACAAGAAGAAGAGTGCGAAAGAATGAGATAGACATATGCAAAACGTATGATAAAGAAAGAGATTCCAATCTCGACTTAATGAAATTTTTCTGATCTAAAAGGAAAGCCGGAGCCATAATGGCTCCGGCACACCTTTTAGATCAGGAAAATTTCATGAAGTCGAATTTCGGATTCCTTTCTTTCTCACATGTTTTCCATATGTCTATCTCATTCTCTCGCACTCTTCTTCTTGTCTTAAACATCAGTCCAAATTCAATTTAGCTCAATCGAATTTGGTATGCGAAAGAATGAGATAGTCATATGCAAAACATGTGAGAATGAAAGGGTTTAGAATTTCGACTTTATGAAATTTTCCTGATCTATAAGGTGTGCCGGAGCCATAAGGAATGACAATTCCTAAAAGATCATGAAAATTTGATCATAATCATAACTGACTAAATAGTCTAACCGTGGTATCACACTAGAGAATTTCACATGAAAATTTTCATGTGATTCACATCAATTGTTGCTGATATATGCCCAATTGTGCAATTTTCTTCAAGAACTTTTAGAAATCGATTCATTTAGTGATAAAAAAGTAGACTCGAGTCACAAAAATTGGTTTAAATGGATTAAAATAGCATAAATACGATTGATAACTAATGAGCAAATAATGAGCAAAATTTGCTCATTACATTTGCATCTGGTACTACTTTATTGCAGTCATTCAGGTAGTTTCTGCACCACAACTCTCCCACCAGTTTATTAGTGATGAAATTGTGATTAAAAGTAGTGCCAATTTATCGTAAACGAGATGGAGAAGAAAGGGCAAAAGGCATTGAAAAAGATCGATGAAGAGGATAAGTAAGAAAAAAGCTAAACAAAAATATGTTCGATCTACATTTTATATTCGTTCATAAACTTCTAGGATTTCGTGGTCAAATGAGATGGTGGCGGAATTGATTGAGGCTGTACATCAAGAATCCGTCATTTGGGACTACAAATGTCAAGAATACAAAAATAGAGGCAGCCGATCTGATGGTTTTCAGTCCGTTTGCGACAAATTGAGTCACAAATCGACTTCTTTTGTAGATAAGGCCATACGATTTGAAGAAGCTCTTCAAATTCCTCCGAAGTCATCCGGAGAAAATCATTGTGTCCAAAAAAATCTCCACTTGCGATGTTGTCATAAAGATTTTCAACGAAACTATGTGAAGGTCGCGTTAAAAGCCAATCTCTCGCCCACACCCTCCTTCTTTTCGCTTGGCGGGTCCTTTTGCACAACACAAAAGCAGTGTACAGGATGAGAACTTCCTCTTCTTCACTAAAATCACACATTTTTACTCAAACGACTGAAATGCTTCAAAAACAAAATCACTCATCTGACAACCCACATGTCATCGTGACATTGAGCAATTCTAGCAATGTGTCCTGGCTAAATCAGCGATTTCGAGTGGTTCTAGAAGTTTTAATTAGCAACTTTTCAATGAGAAAATTTTCTAGTGTGATAACACCGTAAGAATTATAAAATGGTTGACAAATATTGTTTTTTATAAATGTCGGAAAACTGTTGCTCAACTTTCTACCAAATGCTAATTACGAGATCAAGGAAACTTGTGCAGGACTTTATACATCACCTAAAACGCGGTTTAGTTCAAACGGTTAAAACTAGTTCCCGGAAGTGTGGAATTTCTGAAATACAAACAATTTCAGTGATTTTCCATAAGTTGTTGGATCAATTGCTTTAATACACAATTTTAGATCAAAATTTTCGAGAAAAAAAATGATAATTGAGAAATTACCGCAGTTAAGCCACATAGATGAACTTTACGTGGAAGAGAGACATATGACTTAAGCCGAAAAATGGCTTAAACGTAATTATAATTAAAATAATATTTAGCCTACATTTCTATCAGTTTTCCACTAAGCCATCTAGGGCATTATGCCCTAAGCAGACTTGCGGCTAAAGCCGAGAGACGTGTCATTGACAAGGTGACTATTTAATAATTGAAAACAATTTGATTTAGTTAATAATTTAAAAATATCTTAATTAAAATTACGTTAAGCCGTCTCTCGACTCAAGCCGTGTCTCAGCACATTTGCATTTGGATACATTTACGACTAAAGTCCACGGACGACTAAATTCGTTCATAGCCAAGTTAGTTCCTAATACGGGCTTTAAGCCCAAGGCTTAGCCATATGGTTTAACTGCTCTAATTTTTTATCACTCACGATTTTTTGGAAAAATCTACCTGAGAATTGTATTATTAAAGATAAATGACATATTAGGCTATCAAAAAGGAATAAAATTGCTTGCAATTTAAGATTTTGAGACTTTCGGGAACTGAGCTAAGCCTCTAGTCTGAAGACTGCTTAACGGCGTTATCACACTTGCACATTAAAATTTTAATGTGATTCACATTAATTGTCACTTGTGAGCGTCCAAATATGTTATTTGTGTCTTTGAGTCACTTAATATTTGGGGGTTTTCTGTTTATTGATAAAGAAGTGGACTAGGCCTGCAAAAATAAGTTTAAATTTACCTAAAGCATAAATATTTTTCACATTAAAAAATTAAAGAGAAAATCGCATTAATTTTTCGCATTAATGCTATAAATCAATTTATATTATATTTTACGGGCCAAGTCTACCTTTTTATCAACAAATAGATCAAATTTTGAATATAAAATGATTCAAACACACAAATTACTCATTTAGACTTTCACCAGCGACAATTAATGTGAATCATATTAAAATTTTAATGTGCAAGTGTGATAACACAGTAACACACTACAAACGGGGCTTACCATTAGCACTCACTTGCAAGTCACAAAAAATAACCTTTGACGATTTTTAAACGGAAATTTTTATGTAGCTATTTTTGGATTTTTTCCTAATATTCAATCTTAAGTTAAAAATTTCCAAGAAATCTTAACCGATAATAATTTAGAGAAGTTAAGCCATAAGGGTATGCCTTGGTCTGAAGCCCGTACATGAGTCAATTTATACCAATTTACGCGGGCCAAGCCTACCTTTTTTATCAATAAATAAATCAATGAATAAAGATTAAATGATTCAAAAGCAAAAATCAAACATTTTAATACTCTTTAACGAATTCATGTAAATCACATTGCAAATTTAATGTTCAAATATGATGACACGGTTAAGTTAATACTTTAACGACGATTGGAACACCGGTATCCCATTAGGAAAATAATTTTTCCTAACTACCTAAAGTTATTTTTTCACTTTGTACGTAGTTGCTAAGTATAAGTTTAAAGGAATCTAGGATATATTTTGCAAGTCTCTAGCTATTTGCTGTATAGTAAATTTTTAAGCTAAAGAATGACGAATTTTTAAATTCTCATATTGAAGAGGTTCAAATGTACTCAGGCTAATCCTCGAAAACTTTAGTTGCTAGAATTTAGCGAAACAGAATCAGTTAAACAAAATTTACGCAAAAAATCGCTAATTTGATCCTAAATTATTAGTGTCATTTCAGTTGATTTTATTCCGCCAATATTACAAATTAAATTTTTTCGACGATTACTCTGATCTATTTATGGCTTTAGATCTGAAGCTCGCATAATCAAATTCACATATTGAAATACGTTTTCCCTATAGTAAATCGAAAAGCGAAAACCAATGATAAGCCCCAAATAAACTTGAAGTAGAAAGCTTTCTCAAAAGTTATTTTTGGTAACACTTAATTAAATATTAACTAAATTGCAAAATGTAAATTGCATTAAATATGATAAGTTTCAATTCCTATTCTATTCTATTCTATATGGCAAAATCTTTTTGGTCAGTAAAAAATTCAAATTGGTCAGTAAAAAATAAAATATTGGTCAGTAAAAAATCAAATTCTGTCAGTAAAAAATTAAATATGGTCAGTAAAAAACTTTTAAAAAATCAGTAAAAAATTAAATTTGGTCGGTAAAAGTCAAATTTGGTCAGTAATAAATAAAGTTTGGTCGGCGAAAAGTCAAATTTGATCAGTAAAAAATCAAATTTTATCAGTAAAAAATAAAATTTGGTCAGTAAAAAATAAAAATTTGGTCAGTACAAAAACAAATTCGGTCGGAGAAAAGTAAAATTTGATCGGTAAAAAGTCAAATTTGGTCAGTGAAAAATCAAAATTGATCAGTAAAAACTGAAATTTGGTCGGTAAGTCTTATGGGGTTAAGGGCGCTATGCGCCTCGGGTCTTAGTTTAAAGTCGAACTTCAAGCTCTAATTATCAGTATTGCCTGTTTGAGACAAAGGGAAATTTTCTGTGTTTTTTGAAGTTATCAGTAGCGCCTGTTGAAGCAAAGGGAAATTTTCCGTGGTTTGGGAAGTCATTTGTACCACCTGTTGAGGCAAAGGGAAATTTTCTGTGTTTTTAGAAGATATCAGTATCTCCTGTTGAGGCAAAGGGAAATTTTTTGTGCTTTGGAAAGTTATCAGTAGCACCTGTTTAATTTTTGTACAAAATTTATGAAAGACGAAATATGAAATACGAAATGATAAAATACGAAATGTACTAAAATACGGAGTTTCCGCAATACGAAATGTGCAATACTTTTATCCGGATATGCAAAGTTTTAACTTTTAATGATTTCCTTTTAGTTTTTTATTGACTAAATTATTACTCACTGATCATATTTAATTTTCCACTCATTAAATTTAACATTTTACTCATTAAAAAATTTACTGACTAAATTTGACTTTTGCCGATCAAATTTTACTTTTCTCCGACCGATTTTTTTTGTACTGACCAAATTTTTATTTTTTACTGACCAAATTTTATTTTTTACTGACCAAATTTGATTTTTTACTGATCAAATTTGACTTTTCACCGACCAAATTTTATTTTTTACTGACCAAATTTAATTTTTTCCGATTTTTTTTAAAGTTTTTTACTGACCATATTTTATTTTTTACTGACCGCATTTTATTTTTTACTGACCGTATTTTATTTTTTATACTGACCAAATTTGACTTTTTACTGACCAAATTTAATTTTTTACCGATTTTTTAAAGTTTTTTACTGACCATATTTAATTTTTTACTGACCAAATTTTATTTTTTACTGACCAAAAAGTCGCAGCCATTCTATATTATTCCAAAAAATAATGCACTGTGCGGAAAATCTAATGATTTTTTTACGTCTTCAAAAATGTCTAGGAGATCGTGTATGGCGTTTACCACTCTGGGAAGTGTTCCAGAAGAAATTAAAAATCTTTCCTCATGTTGATGTCACAAATTTGGGTGTTGGAAGTGGATACACGTGCAAATCCGCTGCCTTACTCAGTGAATTTGTCGAAAGCACTGATTGGCTCCATATAGATGCTTATGGTGTCATGCTGTCCACTGGAGACAGTGTACCGTATCTTCAGGAAGGTATGAGTGGACGTCCTACTAGGACTCTCATCGAGATGATTGCGAAATCTGTTGTAGATCAGCATAGGGATAAAGACAAGTAAGAAAATCTATTGTTAAAATGCAAAATTAAATAATTTTGCACTTTGGAAAAATCATTTGTAAAATTTTCTCTAATTTATTTGCTTTTTTTCTCAACCTAAATACAATGAACAAGTTTTTCTTAATGATCGTCACTGAATTTCTTTTCTCTCTAAAGAACAAATGTTTTAAGAAAATATTTTCTCAATATTGCCTTAATTCATTTTTCTACATTTAATAACGTTTGGGTTTGTTCTTTCTGAATTCCTTTCAGCTATTTTTTTCTTAATTTTTTTGTTTTAACGATAATAACACATTTTTATCAATTCACACAAATATCTTTATTTTCGAGGGATTTTCTTCGTGTTTCTTGTGCTCGTAAGATTCAGAGGGTTTTTTTCATACAATTGGCACAAGCTTTTATGCTTTTTATTAGATATGTTAGATCTTTATTTTCTAGTAGACACCATTTTTAGAGTTTATTGTTCTTTAGATCTCATTAAGTTCTCATAGTTATCGGTGAAAAGATGTTCCATAAAGTCACCACGAGATATGTTGTTTAATGTGAAAGGTTTTTTTTTCTCTCTTATTATTGTATGAAATTGAACAATAATTGATCTTTAGAAATATTTTTCTCATTCTATCAAGATGATTGATTAGGCTCACATTTTCTATATAAGTTAACTCAAATGTAAGTCTTTTTCCTCTGACATTTCTTTTTCTCTCTTATTTTATTTTTGAAAATTTATAAACAACATTTAATAACAGTTTTTAATTTTTAATTTATTTATAACTTTCTTTTGCTAAATTTTATAGAAACATTGTATTTAATTTCGATTGGTAAATGCTACTTTTGGATTGTGGATTGTTAATTTTAATGTTTCAGCTTATTTTCTTGAGCATATTCTTCAATCTTGTGTTTAGCGGAAGATCTTTCTTCTTTTTCTTATGTGGTATATTATTTTTATAGGATTAATGTGATTTATTTTATTTTATTTTATTTTTATTTGTTGTATGGACGTGCATTTTGCAATAGGGACATTATGATTTGAAATTAGTTTCATGCAACCTTTTCCTTTCTTTATCAGTTGCATGCAACATTTAGATGATTTGAATCGAAAATTTTATTTATTTATTTTTTTTTGTATCAAAGTTTTCGTATGGCAGGAAGAGTTCTTATATTAAAAAACATAATAATAAAATGTTCTTCAAACTTTTTTGCTTATTTTGAATCTTATTGTTTAATTCCAACATGGAATTACAAATTTGGAAAGTTTATATGAAAAAAAGTATTTTATTTTGAAGTTATTATTTAACATATTTGATATCGATCATTTTATTTTTCTTTTGTGAAAATAATAAATAAAATAAAAATTAATACACAATAATAAATAATAATGCCTCTGGCACACCTTTTCGATCACGAAAAATTTCATAAAGTCAAAATTTACATCCCTTTCTTTCTTAAAAGTTTTGTATATGTCTATCCTACTCTTTCGCACCCTTCTTCTTCTTTTGAACATCAAACGAAATTGAATTTAGTTCAATCCAATTTTGAGACCGACAGAGTGGGAGAAAGTTATATAGGGTAAATTAAGCTAATTCAAAACCTGTTCCAATTGGAAATTTTTCGCTCCTCGAAATGGAAACGTCATTGTTTTCACGATAAATACTGTACTAAATTATTATATTTATATATTTTCTATACCACAGTTTCATTATTTAGTTAATTTTGCTCCAAATAAAGCGAAAATCCATTTATATTCACAATTTTTAAGTTGTTAATTTCTCAGAAACATTAAAAGTGTACCTTTTCACCATTGAATTTTTCATCGATCGACCGTGTTTTCCAATGTAAAACACAATGAGGTGACTGTTATTTATTCGTTTTGTTTAACAGTTAATGTCATATTTCTGGATAATTTTAGTTAAATTAAGTGCTAATCTCTATTGTAAACGGTACATGAAGTTTTCAAATGAAATAATTGCCTATTTCGTGAACAAAAAGGGTTTTTCTGAAGTATCTGCAAATGCTTCAATAGGAAACCCTGGAAATATGATTTTTTTTGGAGAGATTTTCTTATTGTTTGAGATGGGAAAGGAAAAAAGACCAGGACTAAAAACAAATCCTGCACTCAAGAGCAACTCAACAAGGTTTTGGAAGCCTTTCGTCGCGGTTTCACTAATAGTGTTTGTCTCCATTTAGAAACTTTCCCTTGTCTCCATTTGGATTAATATGTTTCCAATAGAAGCATTTTACCCTCGCGTATTTTTTTTTGTCTTTAAGAAGTTTTCAAATTATGGGCTCTATTCTGCGAATAAAAATAAAGTTTCAAAATAAAGATTTTAAAAATTTCAAGATTTGGCATTCTGCGATCTTGGATAAAAAGTCGAAAATACGCAAATAAAGATTTCAATATCCAAACTGTCACTTGTGCCTTGTCATTTTGGCACTTTGGTCACCCAAGCCGATTACTTGGTAGGAGTAGGTGATATTTTTTCTAGTTAATTTTCACGACAAGGAGTGGAAATTTTCTTTTAAAATTGTGGTGGACGAGGAAAATCTTTCGGGTCGTATGAAATAGCTTACATTACAAAATTGACAACTTTAAGTGCAAAAGTCCTGGAAATAATTTCACTTTTCATACACTTCTCAGGTACTTTGGGAAAAATATATTTCCGGAACAAAAAGAGCTTGAAATTGATTGAACAGCAAGAAATCAGACGGAATGTTTTATAAATTTTAGACGATTGGATTAAAGTACAGAAACCCCGTGTTTCATGTTCAATTGTTTTTAATGAAGATTTTTGAGTGCACTTTTCACAAAATTTCTTAGATGGATTTACCGGTTTAAGAATCAGGAAACATCTGGCAGCAAAACAAGTCAAAAATTAAAATTTTGACTAACTACATACTGAGATGCAAGGGATCCCTTCAACTTCAAGTCAATCATAGAGAACCCAGATAACTCTCAGCTACCGATCCATCACTGTCATTGTCATTAGATCGAAAAATAATGATCACTGTGTAATACAATGTATGAGGTTCTAGTCGAGGAAATTCCTCTAGATCCCAAATCTGAAGTTCCGGCACATAAAGTACCTGTAACAATAATGAGGGCTAGGATTGTGTAGGAAGAAGACAACCATAAAAAAGCAAACTGGACGTTCTTAGAAAAAGTCTAGCCGGACTCATTCAAATAAAAACGGAACGCCAGGCATAGAGAAGAGAAAGTGAGATGATTGAATGAGAAAAGCTTGGGAACTCCTTGGCGAGCCCTACCTTTAACAATTTCTAAAAATAAGAAATGGATACATAAGGGTACAAAGGATCATTTCTCGCTAATACCAACGATTTTAACTGCTCGAACTCCAAGAGAGAGCAGTTTCCATAATCTTTGTTGGACTATAAGATTTAGAGAATAAATTCAGTTCAGATTTTTAATTCATCAAAATTCTACCTTCTTCTGAAATAGTACATCTTTTCGAAGTATGACTGAATATAAGTATTTTTTGTTGAAGTAAAAAAAAATAAAGTTGTATTTATTGTGTTCCTAATGTATTAGCGTATTACCCTCGTTATACTGCCTCTGCATCCTTAAATTTTCTAATAAATTGAAAGATCTTCCATGGCTTAATGCTTTTCAAACGAGTTTCAAAACGCAAATAAAGATTTCAAAGCACCTCGAGACCACCTTTGAAATCTTTATGAAAAATAAAGAATATTGAGGTCCGAATCGGCTTGAAATCTTGGGCGCAGAATACCAAATCTCGAAATATTTTTATCCAAGCTAAAAATAAAGATATTTGACAGCTTTATTTTGAAATCTTGTTTGTAGAATACCAAATCTTTATATTTATCTTTATTTCTTTATATTTATCTTTATCTTTATTCGCAGAATAGAACCCTATATCTAAATAATTTTCACTAAACAGTAACATTCTAGAAGAGTTAAGGAGCAAATTTATGTAATTCTCTTCAGAAAAAATATGAACTTAATGTGTTGAATCTTCTGTCAAAGTTAAAGCGTCTGGAAATGGTTTTGAATTAGGATATTTACCCTAAATCTTTTGAAAAAGAAAGAGAAGTGAATTTTTACTTTATGAAGTTTTACCAATCTAAAAAGTGTGCAGTAGCCATAATAAATAATTTTTCCCACTTTCTTCCAATTAAGGTATTGTTTGAGGTTCTTGATGTAAAAATAGTTTAATTTTAGATTCCTTTACATTTGAATTGATGACATTTAATTTTTTTTCTTTTTAGTCTACTGGAATTTTTGTTGTTGTTTGTGACGATAGGGGGTGCATTTAATATGGATAATCACACATTCTATATTTGAACCTCAATATCCCTCTTACTGCTTTTTTTTTAACCATCTAAGCCCTGACTTAAAAAAATATATATATGTAGTTTGTGTAGTTTGGTTTAATTTTGACTTTTGATCATATAATGGTCTAATTTCGAACTCACTGCTTCCGGAGGCGGGGGAATCACAGAATGGTGGTGACAGTTGAGCTCCCTGTAGCCCCAGGGATGCAGTGGGTTGCAGTAGCTGCCACGAAGTACTGCTTTGTCATTGCTTCCTGGTCATCCTGGACCGTAGAAGCAGACGATGAAGTGGCTGCTGTGACACTACGCTGATGATGCCCGGATCCCGAAGACCTATGGTGCTGGGTACTGGGTCCGGGCATTGATTGCTATGTGTGGGAGTGGGACAATGAAATGGCATACGGCATCTCTTCGGTGTGGATGTCCAAAGAGTCGTACAGAGGAAATTCGCAGCACAGAATGAACTTGAGGGCTCTGGGAACTTCACCATATATTGCTGGTGGGATTGGGATGAGGGGTGAGGTTGCAGCCTTGTACTTACGATACTCAATGTTACTGAAAAAATTCAATAGAAAATTGTGTTTTTTCCACAGTTTTTAAATAGTAAATTACAATTCAAAAATAGTAGAGAAAGGCTTTCAGGCTTCGCACACATTCTGGCTTCGAACACTTCATATTATTTCCCATGTCCCTTTAATGAATCTGACCTAATTTGTTTCAGGAAGTGTGTGGCTTAAGACTGGCTATTAAAATATATTGCCATTAGGTCATATTCATTAAGGGGGTAGCCTGAATTACACGGTCGAAAGTAGTCTATATTTTTTATTGTTTAAGGGCAGAATCACATTGACAATAAAATGTTCGCCGTAGCCTCACCGTATTTCGTTAATTTACGCATTTTTATTGCAATTCTTACGCAAATTTTCCATTACCGTATTACCTTATCTCATACTCGGTGGCACTAGGTAACAATAATATAAGAAAGTTGAAGAAATAAAAAAAAAATTCAATAAACGGTGAGCAAAACAAAACTGTAAGAGAAATTAATTGCACAGTTTTCTTTGCTCACCTTTTATCGAATTTTCGTTTTATTTCTTTAATTTTCTTATATTATTTTTAACTAATGTCACCGAGTATGAGATAAGGTAATACGGTAATCGAGAATTTGCCTAAGAATTGCAATGAAAATGCGTAAAATAACGAAATACGGTGAGCATTTTACTGTCAATGTAATTCTGACCTAAATCGATAGACAAACTATTTCAGAATATATACCACAAAAATTTCAGAAGTCAATTGAAGTATCCAAAATTTTGAAGCGCGTTTTTCCCACTTCTCATTTTGATTAATTCTTTCAAATTGATGGAAAAAATTAAGAAGAAACTAATGGACCAATTTTAATGAACAAATGCTTATTCTGGTCAGAATTAAATAGCCTTCTAGTTGAACCTGAATGATATCTGGAAAAATCTTTAGCATTGAATAAACGAGCAGTAAAAAGTCAAATTTGGTCAGCAAAAAATTCGAAAAGATCAGTAAAAAATAAAAAAATGGTCAGTGAAAAATAAAAAAAGCTCAGTAAAAAGTTAAAAAAGGGCAATAAAAAAATAAAAAAAGAAGCCAGTACTTTATTAAAAGCGGTCAGTTAAAAACGAAAAATGGTAAACAAAAAATGAAACACGATCAGTAAAAAATAAAAAGTGGTCAATAAAAAATAAAATGTGGTCAGCAAAAAATAACAATTGATCAGTTAAAAATAAAATATTGTCAGTAAAAAATTTAAAATGAGTAGTAAAAAATAAAATATGATCAGTAGAAAATCAAAAGTGGTCAGTAGAAAATAGGGGTGGGGGGTAATTTGAGTAATTATATTTGAGTAAAAATGCTTAGTTAGTTCGATAGAAAATGTTGACTCGTGGGGGTCATCGAAGACCGGAAATCAATACCTCTTGCCGTTTGGCAGCTAGGATGGTGAGAATTAAAAAAAGGCGATTGTATTTAATAACTGCTCTGTCATGGAGTTCGAACAGTTAAAAAGATAACTTGCTATGGAGGTAGTTTAGGTGAATTTGGAAAATTTCCAAAATTTTCTAATATTTTGATGAGAATTTCATTAAAATTTATTGTAGGTTTAAGGTTGTTTGTTAGGGTTTTGGGTAGTGAAACAGAAAAATAAAAAATTGTTCACCGATATTTATACATTACCAAACTTACAGTTTAACTTCTTATTTATTTTTTACTAACAACATTTTTGTTTTTACTGATCAATTTTTGTTTTATACTAACCACATTTAATTTTTTACTTTTCACTTTTATTTTTTTCCTGACCAATTTCTATTTCTTACTGCTCATTTTTAAATTTTGCTGACCGCTTTTAATTTTCCACTGACAAAATTTTATTTTCTAAAGCTCATTTTTAATTTTTTGCCGACTACTTCTTATTCTTTTAATGATCACTTTTTATTTTTAACTGACCACTTTTAATTTTTTAATGACCACTTCTTATTTTTTACTTACCACTTTTAAGTTTTTACTCACCTTATTTAATTTTTTACTGCTCATTTTTAATTTTTTACTGACCACATTTAATTTTTTACTGTTCACTTTTAATTTTTTACTGCTCAATTTTAATTTCTTACTGAATATATTGAATATATCTACTGCTCGTTTTCAATTTTTTTTGCTGACCACTTTTTACTTTTTTACTGACCAATTTTTGTTTTTTACTGACCAATTTTTATTTTTTACTGCTCATTTTTAATTTTTTTCTGACCACTTTTTAATTTTTCACTGATCAATACGAATATTTCTACTAATCATTTTTAATTTTTTACTGTTTTTTTTTAATTTTTTTTTTGCTGCTCATTTTTAATTTTTTGCTGATCAACTCGAATATTTTTACTGCTCATTTTTAATTTTTTACTGACCATATTTTCTTTTTACTGACCATTTTTATTTTTTACTGATTACTTTTTAATTTTTTACTGATCAACTCGAATACATCTACTCATCAATTCGAAGATTTTACTGACCAAATTTAACTTTTTACTGACAAAATTTTACTTTTTACTGACAAAATTGAAAATTTCCACTGATTATTTCGAATTATTTGCTGAACAAATTTAATTTTTTGCTGATCACTTTTGACT
Organism: Phlebotomus papatasi; assembly: GCF_024763615.1. Lineage (NCBI taxonomy): Eukaryota > Metazoa > Arthropoda > Insecta > Diptera > Psychodidae > Phlebotomus > Phlebotomus papatasi. The sequence continues at coordinate 49,260,455 of NC_077223.1, forward strand.
TTTTACTGACCATTTATTTTTTCCCCAAAATCTTTTAGCTGAGATTCTTTACAATCTCAGCTTTTGTGGTACTATGTGTCTCTTTTATATCTTTTACTTAATGTTAAAGTCAATATTTCGTCTCAAAATATGTACTTTTTTTTTGAAAAACTTTTAGATAAAAGTTCCTATTTTACAATTTTTAAAGTTGTTCTTTTTTGTTAAACTGTAAAAAATGAAATATCTTTTTAGTTTTTTTCCGAGACAAGAATTACGAGCTGTACTTTTCCCGCCAATTGGTAGATGCTGTAACGAGGCGCTCTAAGTGCTCTAAGTGAACCTCTTATAAATCCCCTATTTTGTTTTTTTTTTCGAAAAAAATAAATTGAAGCACTTGTAATATGGCGGAAATTTTGAAAATATGTCACTTATAAATATGTCGAAAATTTCATGAAGCTTAGTCTTTTGCTTCTCCTCAAAAAAAATCGCAAAAAACTCCTAAGTTTTAGCTTTCTAATTCAGGCTTCCCCCTTAAAGCAATATGGGAAAAATATGAAGTTTTCCAAGCCAGATTGTGTGCGAAGCCTGCAAGCCTTTCCCTAATTATAATTGAAAATACTTACTCTCTGTACTTGTCATCTGAGGACTTTTCCCGCAATGGAATCCCGGAGAGAAAGAGAATTATGAATGTCGTGAAAATTGGTGATAAGATTGCCACCCATTCAAAGCCATCGATCACGTTGATTGAAATGACAAAAATGCCCCACCAGATTACAATCTCTCCAAAATAGTTGGGATGTCGTGAAAGACGCCACAGTCCATCATTACAGAATTTTCCTTGATTTGCAGGATCCTGTCGAAAGGAAAATTTCTGTAAATCAGCATAGGTCTCAGCTAAGAGACCAACTGTAAACATCCCAGTGCCGGCAGAATCTAGAGTTGTCATTGTCCTGGGAGCATTTGGTTGAGAGTGCCTTGGAGAATTGATGATTATCACAGGGAGGGACACCACAAATACCCAAACGGCCTGCAAATATTCGATTTATTTATTTGTTGCCTTTCGTGCAAGATTTTTCTTTCAAAAACGCTTATTGATATTTTCATTACAACTGGAGCTCTCGTGGAGAGCGTGAAATAGTTTTCCATAAAACACATTGCTTGATTACTTTTATATATAAAAGCAACATACACGCTTTTCCGGAAAATGCATATATTGTGTAAATGTGCAATTTATGTGTGGTTAAAAATAGTGCGAAATATTGAATTTAACAAGAAAAGGGCAATTATTCATTTCAAGTAGCAATGTTATATAGCGAGAATTTTGGAGTGCAGAGAGTAACTAAACACGTTCAGAGTATTGAAGGATTTTCAGTTCATAAAAGCAACTAATTAGTCCATTACGGACTTTACCGTGTTTCTGTTTGGAAGTCTTTGTTTAAATCTCAAATATACTTCTTCGCAGTATGTTAAATATTTACATTTATAAACCAATAAGATTTGATTAACAGCTATCCGTTTAATATCTTGTTTTTTTTTTTCAATACATTTCCTTCTAATTCTCAATTTATTCATATGCATTTTGACAATATTTTTGTCGCAAGTATAATTTTTGGGTATTTTATTATAAATTCATCAATAAAAAACTTTTTTTTGGTTTTTCATTGCTTCTAACGACTTTTTAAACTTCAATTTTTCTTAAATCTGCTTTAAAATGTTAAAATAACCTATTTATTAAAATATTGAATTATTAAAGTAATAAAATAAATAGTCTAATTTAACCAAATCCAATCTTCCCCATAGAAAAAATGCAGATAAGCTTATGGTAGCTGAGATTCTTTACAGGCGACCTCGAAACGCGTGCAACTCGGAATGCGTGAAAATTCGATTATGAGTTGAATTTTTGGGGGTTTGGAGGTAATGGCTCTGGCACACCTTTTAGATCAGGAGAATGTCATGAAATCAAAATTGACGTCCTTTTCATTCTCAAATATTTTGCATATAAGCTATTTCAAAACCTGCTCCAAATGGAAATTTTTCGCTACTCTAAATGGAAACATCATTGTTTTCACGATAAATACATTACTACATTATTATATTTATATATTTTCAATACCACAGTTTCATTATTTAGTTAATTTTTCTCCAAATAAAGCGAAAATCCATTTATATTCACAAATTTTAATTTGCTAATTTCTCAGAAAAATTAAAAGTGTACCTTTTCACCATTGAATTTTTTATAGATCGACCATGTTTTCCAATGAAAAACACAATGAGGTGACTGTCGTTTATTCGTTTTGTTTGACATTTATGTCATATTTTTCTGGCTAATTTATTTAAACTAAGTGCTAATCTTTATTGTTAACGGTACGTGAAGTTTTCAAATGAAATAATTACCTATTTCGTGAACAAAAAGGATTTTTTTTTGAAGTGTCTGCAAATACTTCAATAGGAAACTCCGGAAATATGATTTTTTTGGAGAGATTTTCCTACTGTTTGAGATGGGAAAGGAGAAAAGACCAGGACTAAGAACAAATCCTGCACTCAAGAGCAACTCAACAAGGTTTTGGAAGCCTTTCGTCGCGGTTTCACTTACACTGTTTGTCTCCAATTAGAAAGTTTCCCTTGTCTCCATTTGGATTAATATGTTTCCAATAGAAGCATTTTACACTCGCGTATTTTTCTTGTATTTAAGAAGTTTTCAAATTACATCTAAAGAATTTTCACTAAACAGTAACATTCTAGAAGAGTCAAGGAGCAAATTTATGTAATTCTCCTCAGAAAAAATATGAACTGAATGTGTTGAATCTTCTGTCAAAATTAAAGCGTGTGGAAATGGTTTTGAATTAGGACATTTACCCTATGTCTATCTCATTCTTTCGCACTACAAATTCGATTGAGCTAAATTAAATTTATTGTGATGTTTAAAAGAAGAAGAAGAGTGCGAAAGAATGAGATAGACATATACAAGGGGTGTGAGGTAGAAAGGGATTGGATTTTCGACTTCATGAAATTTCCTTGATCTAAAAGGTGTGCCGAAGCCATAATGGCTCTGGCACACCTTTTAGATCAAGAAAATTTCATGAATTCGAATTTCGGATCCCTTTCTTTGTCACATGTTTTGCATATGTCTATCTCATTCTTTCGCACTCTTCTTCTTTTAAACATCACTCCAAATTCAATTTAGTTCAATCGAATTTGGTATGCGAAAGAATGAGATAGTCATATGCAAAACATGTGAGAAAGAAAGGGTTTAGAATTTCGACTTCATGAAATTTTCCTTTTCCAGCCAATTTTATCCATTTCGGTGGTCGAGAACCGTTTGCTCGACACGATTCTTTATGGCTCCGGGGTACACCTTTTAGAACAGTAAAATTTCATAAAGTAAACATTCACTTCTCTTTCTTCCTCAAAAATTTGTATAAGTCTATCCCATTATTTTGGTCTCAAAATTGGACTGAACTAAATTTAATTTAGTGTGATGTTCAAAAGAAGAAGAAGAAGAAGAGTATGAAAGAGTAGGATAGGCTTATGCAACCAATTTGAAAAGGACAAGTACAGTGCCCGCTTCGTAATCCGGATGATTGGGGGACAAAATGACAGATGTCCGCTTCGTAATCCGGATGATTTTTTTGAATTTCTTCAACGTCTCGAAAATATAATACAAGTTTTTTTTTTTCTAGAATTAGAATAAACGTTTTAAAAAAGTTTAAAAAGACATAATTAGAGAATTCTATGCTATTATACTTCATTTATTAAACAAAAACATCACAGGATAATTCATTTTCATTGCTGAATACTCGTGCATACATAACCTCAAAATTATTTTAAATGTGACCGTCGATAACTCGTCCGGATTACCGCGATCCGGATTAGAGAGCGGGCACTGTATGTGGATTTTGATTTCATGAAATTTTCTTAACTCTTTCCGGACCACAACATATCCAGCGAACGAATTTCAGTAAAACTCACTTTATTGTAAGTCTTAGTGGTCAAATATGATACTTTTGTAGAGAAAGAATTTTCTCCGCCTCTGGGAAATTGGAAAACTCATGGGAACTCTAGTCCCCTAAAGAACGCAAAGGATACAAACTTGGACAAACTTCAATTTTCCAAAAGCCAATAATATTAATTTTGTGAATTATTTTTGCATGTCAAATGACTCCTTTACAATTTTGATCACTAAAACAAGAAGAATTATTGACCAGTATCTTGTGGGATGTCCAGGAAGTTCTAAAAAGGACACCCAGCTCCTGCTTGCCAACAGATTCCTCAAAATATTTCACAGAATAACACTTTAACACACATTTCTCTCAACAGGATGTTATTGCAAACACACTAAGCTTTCTCAAGAGCCAAAAAAACACTTCCTGGACAATCAGAATTCACCAAAATCTGGAAGAATAGAAAAAACTTCCTCGACAGCAATCTCCCTCGCTGCCAAATGTCAAAAATATCGGCCATATTGACAAAAATTTCGCTCCCGCTTGAATTTTCTTACAAGGTTGGTGTCAAAAAGCAAATGGCGGACATTGGCGGGATAACCTTACATTTGACCTCAAGATTCTTGCGGACGAGAATTCCCATTAAGTTTGAACAAGTTTTTTGAAAATTTATGAAAAAATTGTTTTTCGAATTTATGTAATCTGTAATTGTTAGTTATCTTACTTATTGGCCCCGAGAGGTTTTTCCTTATTCGGGTCTAGAAATATCAAAAAAGTCACAATATCTGCAAGGAAGCAGAAAATCGAAAATTCACGATTTTTGACCAAGAATATCTTAGCTCAGGAGTTAATTGGGATCCTGCAAAAAATATCCTAGATTTGAACATCCTTATAGTTTGTAATCATCCACAAGAATCGGAATTTTATCGATTCTAAATAGTCTAAAAAAATTATTTTTCCCATGGGTACCCAGAGTCCCAAAGGAGACGAAAGAGTTAATCTAAAAGGTATGCCAACGCTATTACCCCCAAAATCCAACTCACAGTCGAATTTTCAAGTATTCCGTGTTGCAAGCATCCCAAGTTGCCCGCACTTCAGGGTCGCCTGTAAAGAAGCTCACCTACAATAAGCTTTTCTGGGCTTTTCCAATTTCTGAAAAAAGTTTTAGAGAATAACAAAAAAAAGCGCTGAATCATTCTTAATAACATATTTTTAAAGTTAAAGTTTAGAAAAGCTCTAGAACACGTATTTCTCAACCGAATATGGTCATATTTGGATTCGTTGGAAAGGTCTTGAAATTTCTAACAAATCTAAATCTGTTCTAATCGGTTTTGAACCGATGATGCAGTGACAAGTAATTTTTGTACAAAAATCAATTTAATTTTTTCTCAGCTGGTTTTGGGGATCGTTTGAATGATTTATGAATCGATTCAAATCGGTTGTGAAGCGATAAATGGGAAAAGATGAAAGAGTAATACTTCTGAGGTAGCATTTGAGTCACGAGTTCGACTTTACCACCCCGTTTCCCTTCAAAATAGTATTTATGTAGCAAAATTACCAGTGTTATAATCAAATTAATTAGTATAATTATCTAAACTAAATGAAGAAAAAAGCTCACCAAAATGATCAGTGAAAAATCCGTATAAGTTTATGGTAGCTGAGATTCTTTACAAGCAACTTAAAATGAAAAAGCTTGCGACTCGGGGTACTTGTAACTCGGAATGCGTAAAAATTCGATTTTGAGTTGATTTTGGAGGTAAATAATCGCTAACTTATGCCTCATTCACGCTTTTTAGCCCCAGGAAAATTTCATAAAACCAAATTTTGGCCTCAATTCTGAGACCAAAATCAAGATCAAAATTTCAAGCTGTCAAATATTTCCAAGATCAAGATTTCATATTCTGACGCGAAACATTAATGGAACTTGAAATGTCTTATCTAAGACAAGACCCAAGATTTCAAGATTTTCCACACTTAACGACACGTCCCTTCTGACAAATATCTTCATTTCTTTGCCGAATTTGTTGAAATTTCGCCGTATAAATTAGAAAAACTAATTATATGTTGTATTAATTAATATAATACAGTCCATAATCGGGAATAAAAGAAGTGCAAACAAAACTTGTAACATGTGATAAAGCCTAAAATGCTTATTCAAAATGTGATTCTTTTGCAGGTATATTCAGGGTGTTGTACTTCGAAACGTATATCTAGAAATATGTACCATTACAATTAAATTACAAGATAAAATATAGCATTTTTCATAGTCATTTTCTCTTTTTGTATCATCTCTTATAGAAATATTCCTCATCAAAAACAATTTCCGTATGAAACTCTTAAAATTGTTAGTATCCTGAAAATTCCAAGCACCTCCGAGAGGTTCCTGGAATTATTTCAAGAAAACAAGAAATTTGACGTCTTGAAATCTTGAAATATTGGTTCCAGTATTGGAAATCTTGAAATCCACACGGTTTGTGTCTTGGATTCCAAGATATCAAGACATTTGACAGATTTGACATCTTGATCTTGATTTTTTGATTTCAGAATACCTAAATCTTGAAATTTTCTTGATCTTGATCTCAGAATTGAGGCCTTTGGCCTTTGGCCTCAATTCTGAGACCAAGATCAAGATCAAAATTTCAAGCTGTCAAATATTTCCAAGATCAAGATTTCATATTCTGACGCGAAACATTAATGAAACTTAAAATGTCTTAGCTAAGAACCAAGATTTCAAGATTTTCCACACTTAACGACACGTCACTTCTAACAAATATTTTCATTTCTTTGCCGAATTTGTTGAAAATTCGCCGTATAAATTAGAAAAATTAATTATATGTTGTATTAAATAATATATTACAATCCATAATTGGGAATAAAAGAAAAAGAAGTGCAAACAAAACTTGTGACATGTGATAAACTCTAAAATGCTTATTCAAGATGTGATTCTTTTGCAGGTCTTCTCAGGGTGTTGTACTTTGAAACGTACATCTAGAAATATGTATCATTACGATTAAATTACAAGATCAAATATAGCATTTTTCATAATAATTTTCTCTTTTTGTATCATCTCTTATAGAAATATTCCTCATCAAAAACAATTTCCGCATGAAACTCTTCAAATTGTTAGTATCTTGAAAATTCCAAGCACCTCCGAGAGGTTCTTGAAATTATTTCAAGAAAACAAGAAATTTGACGTCTTGAAATCTTGAAATATTGGTTCCAGAATTGCAAATCTTGATATCCACACGGTTTGTGTCTTGGATTTCAAGATTCCAAGACATTTGACAGATTTGACATCTTGATCTTGATTTTTTGATTTCAGAATACCAAAATCTTGAAATTTTCTTGATCTTGATCTTGATCTTGGTCTCAGAATTGAGGCCTTTGTCTGCCTTTATTTCTTAAACGTTTTATGGATGAATATCCTACTCTTTGGCTCTCAACTCAAATTGGATTGATTGAACTAATTTGATTTTTTTTATGATGATGAAAGGAAGAAGAAAGATGGCAAATGAGGGAGATAGACATAATTCAAAACATTTGAGAAAGAAAGAAATATGAATTTTGATTTTTTGAAATTTTTCTGATCTAAAAGATGTGTAATAGGGCCATTAATAAATCCAATTAAAACACTTACTCCACACTTCACTATGCATTCAATTATAGTAAAAGGCCAAAATTTGGCTAAGTACAACAGCAAAGTGATTACGACGACAAAATTAAATATTCAACTTATTTCCACGATAGTTGAGTTGCCGATTTTGCAAATCAGCACAATTCAATTAAATGCATCTACTAATGTAAAATGAAACTCACTTGAAAGGTCCAAAAAACTGCGAATCGGATTACATTTCTTGTTGTATCCTCAAATTGCTTGTCCCTTCCGATCTTAACAATGCGATACAGCAAATATCCTGAGAGTCTAGCACCCCATATACATACAAAAACAGTGACCATGAGTTGTCGGCTATCGTAGGCCTTCATTGTGCGATCAATTTGACCCAGGAAGAAAGTAAGGAGTGCCACAATGATAAAATTTACGCCACCGGCAAAGTCTGTGAGTTTGTCCAGTTGAAATGTTGCAGCTATTATGAAGAATATTATTTGCATTGCAACTGTGACAATTGCACTGATGGCAAAATGATCATAATCTAGCACTTGAATAGCCATTTTTTTTTTAATTTTTATATTGATTACTCTTAGCAATGTTTCAGCAAAATAAATGGATTTCTTTGGCTTTTTTTTAATTCACTTTGATGCTTCATTTTCCTTTAATTTGGTTCACTGCAGCTGTGCTAGGCGTAAGACTTTTGGCACAAATCATATTAGTTTGTGATGTCAGGATTGAGTTACTTTTCCAAGAGATTCCTAAAATTTCTAAAATGAAACAGAAATAAATACAAAGGTTACAATTTTTCATGAATGAAAAGTTTTGCCGTTTTACTGATGTATTAACCCTTTAAGGACGATTGGGTCACCGGTGACCCAAAAAAAATGTTTTTCTATTGAAATCAAACGTTATGTTTTGCTCTAAAAAGTTAGGAATTTTTTTTCTGAACCTCAAATTTTCGGTACTCCTGTCCTTAAAGTGGTGAGACTGAAATAAAATAGAATTTGTTGGTGGAAGGGGAATAAGGGGCATAAGTTATCTGATTTTATGTAGTTCATGACCTAAATATCAGATAGTCTTACTACCTGGGCCTTATATTTCATCTCAATTTCATATTTTTTGTAAAAAGCAACATTTTTTTTTAATACTTTTGTGACAATAATTTTTTTTAAATAAATTTATAAAGTTATTTGATACCAAATCTTTATTGAACTGTGTCCGAACTGTCTGACTTAATTAATTCAAAATTGATTTTCAGTGAGATGGCAAAATCTGCCAGATGAAGATATAATATAAAAGATTTTCTTAATGACATCACACCCTCAAACAGGATAAAAAGTAGTGGCCTAGAAGTAGTTCAAGAACAATGCAAAATAGTCGGATGGTGCCACCTTGTTATTCTTTCCACATCTCAACCACCTTGAACTTCTCTCAAAAGGAACAATATGCACCATGTTGGTTCAAAATTAAGCATCTTGGAGCTTTTAAGGAAAATTACATGACATTCCATGAAGGCCATTATAAAACACATTCCCAATCGGAGGAATTTATAAACGAGATTCTTTTACATAAGTTCATCAAATAGATTTAAAGATGATTCCGTACCATGTTTCAGTATGATTTACAAGAATTTATACAACGAAATTCAATCACTTGACTCACTATTGAACTCAATTTCAAGATCACAGACACACAAAAAACACCAAAAAGAAAATATAAAGTAAAATTGGTTTTAAGAGCAGAAAAATATTTGAGCAAAAATTTAATTGTGAGCCTATTTTCCACACAGTATCTTTGGAACAGAGACTTCGCATCAATTTTTGGGAATTGCGCAAGAAGTGTGTGCACACGAAGCGACTGCTCTCGCTGAACTATTTCTAGATAGGACGACCAGAGGCGAGACTGCGCCTTCCTGGAGTATCAGGTGATGACGATGGAGGCGCCGGGCCCTGGTCGAATTGACGAGAGGGAGAGTTTTTGAATTAAGAAAATCCAGAAACATTTTTTTTTTTTGTAAATGTCTATAAAGGATGTTATGCTTCAATTTCTAATAACTTATTACTTACGGATGTTTCAATTTATTTAAGAAAAAAATGCGTGGGAATAAAAGAGAGAATATTAATAATCTAACTATAACATGGTAAATACACAATAAATGTTACTCTTGCTTCAGAACTACTAAAAGTGTAAATAAAAATCCGTTTCGCACAAATTAAGTCCAAAGAAATATTAGTTCTCATGTTGTAGGAGTATATCAAGGCTTTTCAGCTTTGCGATATACTCGAACTCGATGTTATATGCACTAAAAATTGATTATTTAGTTATTGCTTTATTAAAATTTGTCTATAGTGGTCCATCTCATCAAGTAAAACATTTTCTTTCGTTTGATGGCCAGTGTGGATAAATCGTTCGTAACCCCCCTTACCAAGGTCTTAGGCCTTTAGGCCTATTTTGACCAGTATCCTATGAAAAAGGGGTGGCAAAACGTTCGAGGCTTTGCGAGCTGCTCGAACTCCCGAGAAAGAGCTCTGCCTTATATACCTTTTCGCAAGTTTTCTGATGTACAGAAAATTATTGTCGAATTAAATTTGTCTATAAATCACCACAAAACCATTTTGAAGTTGAAAATTGTTCAAGAAGAGAGTTTCAAAAAATCATTAATCTTTTAATTAATTAATTGAACAAATCGGGTGAAAATTAAGCTTTAACCTTGAATAATTCAAGATGGCGAATTTTCCGGTGATAGATGTCAAAGGACGAAATGTTCAGCTGAACTACCTCCCCGTCAAATCATTATTCTACCTGCCGATTTTACTCTGAGGTTTTTTGAATTTTAACTGTATATTCCAGTGTATTCAGAGAAAATCTACAGATTTTCGGTAGAATTTCTGCCGAGAAAATCGGCATAGTGTCCATTACTTCACAAAAATATTGTTGATTTATGTAGAAACTGTAGGAGTTATAAAGAAAATGGTATGTTCTGCTTAACAAGCATTACCGATTAAACATTTTAAATAAGTAAAAAGATGCGAGCAAAAATACTAATTTTTTAAAAATCGCCCATGGAATGATACAAAAACACGAAATTTAGGTCGATACTCTGCTTAAAGTTTTCACTTCACTTTTCTCTACTTGTAACACGGCGTCGCAGAATTCTTTATTTTATATAAACACCGTGATATCACAAAAAATAACTCTATTGAATTTTGCAAACTTCAGTGAAAAATTTTTCGATCTCTTCTGACACATCTTGTCTGGAAAGTCTGGAATGTAGAAAAAATCTACAGAAAATCGGCAGAATATCTACAGAAATTCGTCAGAGATTCGTCAGAAAATCTGCCGAAATATTCTGACGAATTTTGTCCCAAGCCCAAATAAAATTCGTAAGAATATCTACAGATATTATCTGCAGATATTCTGTAGAGGTGTAGATTTTCTCTACAGAAATCTTAAAGATATCTGCAGATATTATTTGACGGGTCCATAACATATCCAAAAATGAAGGAAATCGTCAGGGCCAATTTTTTTTTTTTTTAATTAGAAAAACCTCATTTTTGACCTATTTTTGGGGGATAGGGAACTCATGAAGGGGAATGGGGGTAAAAACAAAGAGATTACTTTCGAGATAATGTCATTTGAGGTGGGGTCACCGAAGACCGGAAGTTGATATGTATCTCTTACCGTTTAAATTTTATATGGGTCAAAAGGCTGAAATAGTGCGAGAAACAGTCTTTTTTATAATAGGACTATTACCGTTACTTAAAAGGAAGAAGAAGAAAAATTGCGGAATTGCAGAATGAAGTTTCGCTGGGTATCTATACAGCGATGGCCTATATAGCGGGGTTCTACTGTATTTTCACCTATAGTGCCACCGAGCATGAGATAAGGTAATACGCTAATTGAGAATTTGCGTAACAATTGCAATGAAAATGCGTAAATTCATTAAATATGATGAGCATTTTTCTGTCATTGTGATTCTGCCCTTAACTCTTTCGCGTCATTAGGGTCATATATGACCCGGGAAAAAGACAATTTTTTTTGACTATTTACATTAATTGAAATCTATCAGTTTGTGCACGACATCATAATAGAAGGGTGAAAGATTCTTGGCTAATTTTCTCAAGACTAGAGATATTCAGGAAAAGAAAATATTTGAGATCAAAAATCACTAATTTCGAACTTTGTGAAATAACTTTTCTTTTTCAAATTGTTTTATATTAATTTTTTTTTTTCAGCGAAAAGTTCTTTAGAAACACAAAATAGAATATCCAAAGATTGTATATTGCATATTTTGATATAATAAACTACTCTCAATTTTCCAGAAAAGCGTGTAGAATTTTCCGGGTCATATATGTCCCTATTGTCGGCAAGGGTAACAGTGTTTTCGTCCCAAACCTATAGCGAAATGTAGTTGGGACATTGTTTTTCTTTGTGAAATGCAGGTGGGACATCTTGCTCCTGGACATTTCGTCTTATATCTGATGAATTATAACATATTTTGTAATATTTTAGAGTATTCTGCAAGCGTCTCATATTGTGCAATTGTATTGTGTGTGAATAAATATGTGGAGCTCAGAGGCAAAATGACACATATCCTATGCTTTAGCCATAGGATATGTGCCATTTTGCCTCTGAGTTCCACATATGTGGATAAGTTTATTTTTGCCAAATACCACTCAAAATATTGTGACAGTGACTGTTCAAGGGATTACCAGGAAGATTCCTTGAACACCAGGAGTACAGTGTTCATCAAGACAATCCAGTTTGCCATGGTTTTGGCCAAATTAATAATTTCAAGCAAAAAAAAACTCTTAAATAGCCCGTGATATAGATTTTGAAAATGTTATGTACACTTCCCTTGAGGATAATAAGGTCATATATGACCCGGGGTTTTTCCGAGTTTTCACGCAATGGAAAATTTTTTTCTTCTCATAACTATTACAGTAGAGTCTCGCTATAGTCCATATTTGGTTTCAAATTTGACACTTGGGTCGCACTATAGTCCATGTAATTTTTTAAAATTATCAACGATTTTTAGTATTGAAATTGCTCGACGGCTTCCACTTTCTTTGCGATTGTGGTACAGTAGACTCTCTCTCAATCGTGAATATGGGGCAAAATGTCATCCGGTTTAGCGATTGAATTTAGCGTCAAAGCCTTTGTAAATTCCACAAAAAGTGCTCAATTATAAAGAATCACGATAAAATAGGAAGAACTACAGCGAATTTGAGCAAATTAGCTTCATAATTAAGCGTGAAAACTGTCAACAAAATTTGACGCCCGATTGAGAAAGAGCCGATTGAGTGAGAGTCTACTGTACTTGTCCTTGCTCTCTTCATTGTGGATCACAATTATCACAACTACTTAATAAAGTTTGCCAAAAATATTAAAATAATTATGCATGTCGCATACTAAAAAACATAACCTAACTTAAAATCAGTGTTTTGAAATCAACGGTCGATAAATTGTGGACTATAGAGCGATGGCCTATAGCGAGACTCTACTGTATATTTGATCATAAAGCATTAGGAAAAACTCAATTTTACATGAATTCATCTGCTGAATAAAAGTGGGACGCGAAAGAGTTAAAGATCTCATCGGATCTCATCATTTTTCTTGAAATCCGTTATAATTTGAGTATTTTTAGAGAGACGGACGAGGAGACAGATTAGTGTAATTTATATAATTTTTATACACGTAAAATATTTTCAATTCGTATTAATACAGTCTGTCAAACACAGTGCAACATTGTGCGTTATCCTCTATCAAATATAATTTTTTCTCTTGAACAAATTAATTCAATGTATTCAGAAGTGAGCGTAAGTAAAAAGAACAACTAAGTAAACTTCCAATTCAGTTAATATTGTTTTTTAACAGGAACCCCATCGTGACATTGAGATTCACGGAAGACCATCATACAATCCAGCTCTTAATGATTTCCCAACATGCAGATCCAGAACTTCGAGTCCTAAACGTTATAAAGAAGATATGATGGAATCTGGAAGAAAATCGCCTTGCGAAGACGAGGTTCTAGCAGAAGATCCTCTGGATGATCCAATAGAAAAAACACTACATGAAAAAGATGAAAAACCACTGCAAGATAAACTTCTAGGGCAAATTCAGAGCTTCATAACAACTAACAAAATATGTGCGATTTTGATAGGTATAGTTCTTTTTTATCTTTGCAACGGCACGGAAAATGATAGAAATGACTGCTCCAATCACCTACAGATGCTAAAAAATAAATACCCTAACCAAGATCCTCTTTTTTGGGGTACTATCGATTACGGCATAAAAGATGTTATTAAGAATTCTCGTCCAAGTGTTATAACATTCCTCTACAACGACACAAAATCCCTGGAGATATTCAATGCTACTGTGGAACTTACCAAGAACTGCATACCACAATCGAAGGAACCAATTGTGCTGTCGAGTAAGGAGCTAAATAATAAAAATGTCCAAAAAGACTATCGTATAATTTTTGAAGAATACAAATCGGAGCTATTAGAAAGGCGAATAATGCATGTTGAAGATCTCCAAATTATATCTGCACAGTCATCGAGAGTCTTTCATGATTTCTGCGATATGGAAAATCCAATCGTGATTTACTTTACCCTTTCTTACTCGAAGGAAGACCAAGAGTCTTCAAGAAATGCTGAAGAATTGGCTAGCAATTTGCTAAAACAAATCTGGTCAACAGAATTAGACGACAATATCGCCTCGGCTTTGATCACAAGAGTAACTGAACAGACTTTGTTCCTGAAAGCCCCTTGATATACCATTCAACTCTCGTGTAACAGATCAATATGATAATTAAAAGACTCAAAAAGTGACAATGTTTTTAAAATTTAAATATTTAGAAAATATAATAATAATAATTAAAATAGTCAATCGTCTCAATGGGGCTGAGTTTTGTGAGTTCGAGTTCCGCCCGGTGCAAAAAACAAAATGTATATAAATAAATTTTCACTGTGATATAGGGGAGAGTGGGGCAGTTTCACCCCTAAATTGCAAAATGGATTTTGGGACCATTTTGCAAAAAAATGATAAACAGAAGTAAAGCTTTGTATATTCTGTGAATTACAGTTGGGTTTAGGGTTAATAAAAATAATAACAATAATCCTTTAATTTCATTAGTCTATTGTGGAGAAATTCATTTCACTTGAAAGGCAAAATGTGTGAAAGTCCCCCATTGCGGGGCAATTTCAAGATAAATATGAGGCAATTTTTGAGAAAGATAAAACGTGTTTATACGAAACTTGCGATACCAAATTGATTAAAATTACTATTTTGAAGTCTTCTAAGACTCTACAACCTAAAAATATAATCGAACAATAACTTTATAACAGAATTTTAACACTAATTGATCATACAAAGAAAATAAAATATCGCCAAAGATTTCCAATTAATTGAGCAATTTTCTTTCAATTTTTATACGAAAGAAATGTCTTTTGTAGTGCTAAGCTAATTCTGTACATTGTTGGATCATTATATCGCCTTAGAACATGTCCTTTTTAGTAGGGGAAAGTGACCATGCTTGATATGATCCAAGCTTGATAATAACAATTTTTTTCCTGTGTTAATCAATAGTTATGACTCATCGCAATATATTTCAATAGCTGGTGCTAAGCCTCACATTTCCTAAAAAAATTAGGATCCTAGCTCTTTTTTCCTAGTTTCAGGAAGCAAAAATCAAAAATAGGCCCAAAACTGTAATTTCAATACATGATATTTCATAAGTATTTCTCAATTAATGTCGCTGTTCAGGAAAACTACTATCATAGGCACATAGAGGGTTCATCAGTATTAATATTTACGTAAAAATATTTTTACTTGGGGACACTGTTTTTGAGGGTGGTGACAAATTCATAAATTCTACCTGTGTCCATCCTATATTTTAAGAAGGGTCCATGAATGATAATTTAATTGTGGCAACTCTATCATTAGATGTGATTCTTTCATAATTACACCTATTATAATCCGCCAATTTTATCGACAATTGACATAACCTTCAACCCTGTTGCCTGAATTTTAAGGTTGCAGAGTGACATTTTCATGGACTCAAAGTGAAAAAATGGTTTTCGCTAGTGCCCTAATGTCATAAAGACATGGCTTAGAAAAATTACATAAGAGTTATTTTAAAACTAATAACCAGTCGTACAAACGAATTAAGCAGATAGATTCGAGTTCCGTCTAAATATTGATGTGCAATTTTTTGTATCCGGTGAATTTTTTGCAGTGAAAATGGACCTCCGAATTGTCGAATCAATTATTATACAGGAAGGCCCCGGACCCAACTTGTATAAAAATCGCTACTGAATTTCCATTTTCTTCTTGAGGAAAATCTAAGGATTTCCAGGAACTATTTGAGGTTGGATTATGAACCTAATAAGTCAGACATTTTTTTGTCATAGTGCAAGAATCGCTTCGGTTTGTGTGTTAATCAGAAAATAATCACAAACCTTGGACATCATTTTACAGTATTAAGCATGGTCACTTTCCCCTACAACAGTTTAATAATAGTATTTTAAAGTCTTGAATTTTTATAATACTAAAAAAATTTACAATATCTTGCTAAAAACACTCTGAAAATATATTATAACAATTAAATTCATCATCTTTAAGCACTGAAAAAAACACTGAAAGATTTTTTTTTTGTTAATTTTTTATGAACTTTTAGCGAACTTTATCGACAAAAACAACTACAAAACTTTTTAAATGATCATTTTAAGTTAATTTCGATTAAGAAAGTAAATTGTTAGACACTGGAAACTTCTCCGTGTGCTTGCATGAAACTGCCCCTCACGAATTTTCGGAACTCAAATGAAAATTGTTAGAACAGTCTTAGATTTCATTCAACGCTAAGTGCCTTATAATAATCATAAAATCACTGGAAATTTAATACAATTATGTTACTTCGATAGATAAGTGCAATAGTTCAGAAATTATTGAAAAAAAAACATTACAAAAAGTTTCATTTTGATGCAGTTTTATAAAATCAATTACAGAATTCAAACAAGAAGCGTCACGAAATTAATTATTTTTATGAACATGGGTCTCAGTTATCTCTTCAATAACATAAAGGTTTTATCCCATTCCTTTCAAAGGGATAAGAAGAATATGCAAAAATTGAAACTGCCCCGTCGTTAACTGCCCCACCCTCCCCTAACATAATAAAAAATGCACGACTTCTGCCTAAAGAACTCCGGAAGCATGAAAGAAGCATCCGCACTGCGGGAAAGGTGCTCCTCTGGGCGATCTACAAACGGACCTAGCAGATGCCTTTCAATACGGGATCAACAACAATATAACATATAGGGTGGAGTCTACACTTATGGATGTTATACACTTATGGACAGCTTGCAAAAACCTTAAAATATTACTTAAAACTTATTTCGAAAACCACAAAATTTGTTAATCACATCATAAACTAATATTTTTATGACTTTTCGAAATCTGTTTTAGGTAAGAACGTAATATTTTTGCACGCTGTCCATAAGTGTATAACATCCATAAGTGTAGACTCCACCCTACATGATTACATTGTAACAAATATCCTGTTACGATTAATGATAATAACCAATCGTCTTTCCAAAAATCTAAAAATACTTTCATAACTGACTTGATTTTCAAAAATGAAATGAAATAAGAAAAATAAACATTAAAATATTTTTTTTTACTATCTTTATTTCAAACAATTATTCCTAAATCAAAAGTACATGTAGTATTCCACAGATTAAATTTTTAAGCATGAATTTTCTCCAGAAAATCGAAACTATCTTTTGGAACTGAATGGCCCATTCATAATAAGAGACTTTTTGCATGCAGAGCAGAAACCCCACATCTTCCCATTCACAGCTGGAGATTAATTCGCCAATAGTGTCTTGGCTAAAAGGTAAATTGCTATTTGCAGAAAAAGTCGTTGATGTTCGACGATTCAAACCCAATTTCGAATTTTCAAATTAACCCTCTAACGGTGTTTTCTTTAATATGCGAAAAATTTCTAAAACAATGTTTTCTAGAATAATTGCTATCCAATAAAGTCGAAAAAAAACCATCCATTCTTCATTATCTTTCTTAGTTTAGGCGCTAGGTGAGAAAATATAAAAATTTTTTGAAACTCTTTTTGCTTCTAAAATTCACATTTTTAGTTTGTTCAATTTTTTTAAATAAAATATACAAAGTAGAATGACATATCTTTCAGTAAAAAATAAATTTATTTTAGTCAGATAACTTTAAATCGGTATTTTTATGGAAATTGGAAATGAGTTTTTTTGCACAAATATTTTTTGTTGCTTTTTCTCTGACCTGTCACACAAAACTGGGAATAGCAACAAAACGAAGAGTCAAAATGAGTTCAAACTTTCAAGAGATGTTTATAAGACCATTACCGAGGACACTATAGCACTTTTAAATAAATAAAACCTTTATTGTCGCTGTAAATGTGATTTTTGTGAAGACCGCCTGGAGGCGGTCTTACCCGTTAGAGGGTTAATAAAGACATGCAAATACATATTTCGGCCAGCTCTAGTGATGTCTAATGAATTTTTCACATCTTGTGCGAATGTTTTATTTGAAAATTCGAAATTAGTTTGAGTCTTTCGAATATCGAAGACATTTCGTTAAAGAGACAGTTTCACTTAATTTTTAGCCAAGACACCGTTGGAGAATCAAACAGATTTATCATATCTTACAAATCTCTTGTTTAAACACTGAGATAAAAAAATTTGTTTTTACTTTACCACTTACATTGTCAAACAATGTAGGATAGCTATTTGAAGCTTACAAAGTAAGTTGTTTCTAAAGTTTTCTAAATCCTGGGATTTTTTTTAAACTCAAGATCCCGGGAATTAAACACTAATTCTGAATTTCGGAATTCTGAAAATCTACGATCTTCGAATTCCGGTATTCGGTATCCTGGGATGCCGGAAATTTTAGTGTTCTTTTTTTCTTTAAAATCATGCTTTGTGGAATATTTTTATTTATACACTAAAAAACGATATCCTTAAAATTTCATTTTTAAACAAAACTCTTTAATTTTCTGTAATTAATTGAATTTCATATAGGGTAATACGGAGTAATTTGGAATTATATTTGGAACATTGAGACTTCCAAACAGTTTTAGATAACAAAAGGGAGAAAAACAACGAAGAAGTACTCTCGAATGCAAAGTCTTGTACTTCTTCGTGGTTTTCTTTTTTTTCTTTGACCATCTGAAACAATGAGAAAATCTTAAAATTCCAAATTAGACATAATTCTGAATTACCCCATCTTACCCTAGTACCATCTAAAAAAAATTCGTAATTTAAAATTTTTAATTTGTTATGATATGAAAGGGCCATTTATAAATGGTTACGCGTGCTCTAGATTGATCATCACTGCAGGGACTACCAGTGAGAAAATGTCGCAGAGAAGATAAATGCAATCATCGAGCTTTTCTTCAGATTGTTTAAATTTTCTGGTATAATGTTTGAAACGATCGTTTACAACACAATTCAGCGTAACATCTGTTATTCTCTTATTGCAGAGGCAATAATACCTTTGCAAAAAATTCGAGAATCTCTACTTATTATTTAATGACTTTTTTTTGTTTTCTTCAAAATAATAATTTCTACATTTTTGAGTTTATTTTCCACACTTTCTTTGAAACTACCTACCTACAGACAGTTATTTCGGTAACCTTTATGCATGATGCCTTGATGCCTTCTAAGTGACACCCATGTCTCAAATCTCTTTGAACAAAGCTCGCACTTGAATGGATTTAGATGATTATGGTACTGGAAGTGCGACTTAAAGGCTTCCTCATTGTCAAAGATCTGTCTGCAAATGTCACATTGATACTCATGGTCGCTGATCTTATTAGTCAAGGTCATGACCTTGAGACTAACGGTCTTTTTTGGTAGAGACGGCGGCAGAGACTTGCCACGCATTGGAGTCCGGACAACAGCTTTGGGGACGGACACATCAGACTCTCCCGTATGCCGATGATGAGAGGCATTTGTCAAGGTGCTACTGGATGATGAAGAGCTATTTGAGGAGGAACTGGACGAAGTTGAACTGCCAGAAGATGATGAACTGGATGATGATGTAGATGGAGTTCTACGTCTCTTGCGCTGTTGCTGTATAATAATACGTTCAGGAATGAATGTTCCAACAGACTTATGGGATAATTTTTGATGACGCCTCAAAATTGGCCAAGTGGAAAAGCGATTTTCACAAATTTCACACTTATATGGCTTAAGATTATTGTGTTGCACCACAAAATGCTCCCGCATGGTATTAATACTCTCCAAAAAGATCTCACAGAGATCACATTCAAAGAAGCAATCCAGAATACTCGTGGGCTGTGTCGATGTTGCTACTTCAGTCGTTGTCTCATTCTTATGCACTTCTACTGGTTTTTCCTTTACACTTTCCACAATCTTCTTCTCTTTTATTGGAATCTTCTCTTTTATCGGAATATTCTTCTCTTTTATCGGAATCTTCTTCTCTTTTATCAGAATCTTCTTCTTTCCATGCTTCTTGTCCTGATGCATCTTCAGAGCACTCTCCGTGGGTAACTTCATATGACAAATTTTACAAACAAGCTTTCGCTCTTCTTCATTCATGGTACCAAACTTAAGCTCACGAATAATTTGAAAAGGATTCGGCAATTTATGAACATTCTTTAAGTGGCAACGAAGATTCATTGCACGCATTATTGAAGTTTTGTACGGACAATAGGGACACATTATCACTTTAACATTCGCCTGTTCATGCTCCAATCCCATATGTAACTCCATCTCAGCTCCAGTGAGAAATCTCAGTGGACAGAAGGTGCACTGTAAATCTTTGCTTTCATCATGCTTTTCAACGTGTTTTTCAAGACGCTCCTAAAGGAAATGCAAAAACATCAAGAGATCTCATTCGAAAACAGAGAAACGTGTTTTATATATATATTTTTTTTTTGATTTTGTGGTCAGTGTATATAAAATAATATTTTTAAAATAAACCAAACTAGGTAAGTTTTCAAGACTTAGGCTGCTATTCTTCCATCTTTATAATTTTGTAACTGAGCAAGATCCAAGAAATTTAGTATTCTCACAGAAAAAATATAAAGTTCTGAAATATTAGTACTCTCCAAATATTTTAGATCTTGCTATAAAGTCTCCAACAAAATTTTCAATACCATATTTTACATCCAAGAATTTTTCAATTTATTCAAAAATTCTTTGACAGTTCCATACATTTTCTTGTACGATCCAAGAAAAATTTAGAGGTCCTTTTAAATTTTGTAAAGTGAAAGTTTTATCAAGGTTGAATTGAATATAATTACCTTTAATGCTTTTTTCGTGAAAAATAACAAACCACTATAAACATACAGTGTCAAATAATTCCGCAGACGATGCTGCACGACAAGTCTCCAAATTTTTTATATCTTGTTCAATTTTTGCTATAATATTTCTTGGAGGCAGAATTGCTCAACCTTGGATTAACTCTAACAAGAATTCCAAATTCCGCAAAATCTTACAAAATTATAAAGATAGCAGAATAGCAGCCTTAGTAATTAAAAACTTTGAAAATGGGCAGATAACCTAGATCAGTTTATTGTAGGTGAGATTCCTAATGTAAGCAAACCTAGAATGTATGCTAATTCGATTTGGAGTTGAAGTTGGGAAATTAAATATCAGAAAAGCAATTTTTTTACGAAAATTGCTCACAATGTATAGAGGCCATTATGCTACAACTCTTCAAAATACCACAATTTTACGGGAAATTGGAGTATCAATCAGTAGGGGAGACTAGGGCAAAAAGTCACAAATTGAAAATTTGAAAATCCAATAAGAGATAGCGGCTTAAATTTCTTCTCCATAGACCTTCTTCAAAGTCCTAAGTTTCATAGAATTCAAACTTGGATTTCAGAAAATAAAAAAAATAAAAACCACTATCTATTTTAGATTTTTTTCAAAGATTCTTTTCTCCCGAAATCCTTTTATTAAAAGTGACCACTTGGGGTAAAAAGTAACAAAAGGTATGGAGCAAGAAGTAACAAAAAAGCGAAGCAATTTCTGATGTGTCACTGCGAAAAGAAACGTCATTTCCATGTCTCGCCGCTTTTTGTTTGAATTGGGCAAACGATTAGCAGTCTCTTGTGTGTGTTTTTTTTTTTCTAAAATAGCCTGAAAAGCACTTTTCTCGTTCAGATAGAGAAAACTGTTTTAAAAAGGTGTAGAGGAATAAATTTCCTATGAAAATTTGCCACTTAGCTATTTTTTTAAAATTTACGGAAGCCCGTAATAAAGCGAATCAAAATGTGATAATATCTCATGCCTGGTTCTATTTGCTATAGCATTTTGAGAATGATCACAAAATTACTCTTAAGAATACGGCTCTATTAATGTATTTCCTTAAAAAAATAGGGGAAAATTACTTTTCACAAAGTTGTAGAGCGGTAAATTTCCTATGAAAGGGCGCTATTGAGTAGAAATTTCTGGGGCGCTCGGGTAGCTTGAAAAAAAAACACAATAGCCATGTTGTAACTTTTTGCCCCAGTTACCCCTACTGATAATTTCACAAGAAAATTTTGAGTTTTTTAATTGCAGGGTCATTAGTCCCTTCTTAAAAATAAATTAAAGGCTGTAAACTATTAGGGTAACGGTATCAAATTACGATCATATTGCATGCAATCGCCAAAATCTTAAGTTTGACATTTTATACATATTTGTTATTAGTCAGAACATGTGATACTCAATACCGATTTTTTTCCCAAAGTAGATAACACCTTGATATACCTTTATAGATGCTATACCCCAAAGGTACTTTCGCATCATTTACTATTTACCGGTTCTCAACCGATTTCAATTTATTCATAAATCACTCAAAACATTGCTCAAAATGCAGTTCGGGTTTAATGTACAGTAGGTGTCAATAGTTTGTTGCCTCAAAGCAACAGGAAAGTAGATGAAAAAAATTATAGAAAACATGCTTTTAAAAATTTTGTCTTTTTGAAAATGAATTGCCTGTAATCCGTAGATCTTACTTATGTATTCGAAAAAATAATTCATTTTATATTATATAAAAAAAATTGTTTTCCAAAAGTTGTCCATTTTTCATACGTCAAAAGTTTGTTGCCTCATTTGAAAAAGTTAAAAAGTTTAAAGGTTATAAAACGGTTTAGATTCAGAACCGATTAGAACTGATTCAGTTTCATCGGAAATTCCAAGAGTACAAAGATATTTCCATGTGGATGAGAAATACGCTCTGAAGTCTTTTATTTTTACTTTTGACCTTGAAAAATCGTTATTATAAATGATTCGACGGAGTTTTCATACATATAAGGAAGACATATTCACCTGGATATCTTTAAAATATATCAAAACATGAAAAGGAAATCGCACGACGCGTTTACCAGAAATCCAAAAAAACAAACAATCCTCTTTTGAAGGAGAGGGTTGACTTATGGGGGGTCCCTTGAAAGTATCAAATTTCTATCTACAACCATATAGCCTCTAAAACATAGTAACGGTCGGACAGACAGACACCTTTGTAAAAGGGACAGATAATCCTAACCGGCTTATGTAGGTGAGATTCTTAACGTGAGCTAACTCGGAGTGCATGCAAATTCGATTTGGAGCTGAAGTTGGGAGACGCCATTCAGTTATCTTGAATCAAATTCGTGAAATTATACAAATTTTGTATTTAAACCAAAATATCAAGGATTTGGATGAACTGACAGAAAAGTGTTATATGGGTGAAATGTAGACCAGAATGTTCTCTATAATTTTGCCGTAGAACTTGAACTCATCGATTACTCAGAAGCCAAGATAAGCGAGGTTTTTTGTTTCTTAACTCGTTTTTTCATCCAGAGTTCCCCAAGTAGTCATTTGTTGAACTTCAACTACAGTAGAGTCTCTTAAATTCGAACGCTCGGGGGGTATTTTTGACATTTCTCACCTCCCAAATTCGAACGATTTTTTCAAAACTAACGAAATTTATGTGAGATTAAATTGTACTTTGAATCAAATTCCCGTACTTTCTTGCAAGCCTTAGTGATAACATACTTCCTTTTCATTTTACACGACCATAATGTATGGAAACATTCAGGAAGAAGCACATAAATATGATTTTCATTCATCAAGAATACGAACTTTCTAACATAACCTCACAATTGACATTTTGAATCCAAACGTCGTTCGAATTTGAGAGATTCAGATTTGAGAGACTCTACTGTATATCAAAGAATTGTTGTATTTTGCGGGACTTTCCATTTAAACCCCTATTTTAAGTGTCTTGGTGGAGTAGAGGCAGTCAAATTGGCATCTGAGTGATTTCAAAGCGTTATTATTGGAAAAATCAATTTTTTCACACTTAAACGGCAAAATCGGAGTGATAGCGTAGTCTGAGTGGAAAATGATATATGGACGAAATGTAGAGACAAATGTGCTCTACAATTATGTTGAAGTAATCATCAAAATCGGTTCAGCGACAGTCGAGATAATTGAGGTTATGTGATATTTAAATTGGTTTTTCGACTGTGGCGCCCCTGGTGTTGGTCCTACGAAGTTCAAATATTTTAGAAAGTTGTAGCATTTGGTGAGATCTTTCGTTTAAGCCCTCATTCATCAAAATCGGTCACATAAAACCGGAGATATGATTTTTTGAATTTCGTGAACTTTTACCCCTCATATCTCCGGTTCTATTGAAACCACAGCGCGCATACGCACCATTTTGGAAACGTCCTAGACTGGACTACAACATACTAAAATTTCATTAACTTGCACAATGCCGTTTTTGAGAAAAGTGACTTTGAATTTCGATGAATTTTGACGCTATCACAGCGCCACCTATGGTGACTTTTTGAACTTCCATCTGAAAGTGCTCATTGAGACGAAACCAAAAAGGTAAAATTGAAAGCTCTCGTGAAATGCCACTTCTCCTTCTAACATCGCAAGTTCATAAAACCACCGCTAGGGGCGCTATTATTAAAAAGAAAATTTTTAAATCTTAAAAGTTAAATAACTCAAAAATTCCATTATGCATCGGGCTGAAAATTTAGTATGTTGTAGCCGTTGATTATACCTATCAAACAAAAAAAACCTTAAGTCGATCTAAAACCCCTGACCCGAGCTATAAGGGGTCAAAGTTCGAACATTGACCGGCCTCTATCTCCGGTTCTAACTAACATAGCGACCTAAATTTTACCTTTTTGGTTTCGTCTCGATGAGAACTTTCAGATGGAAGTTCAAAAATTCACCACAGGTGGCGCTTTGATAGCGTCAAAATTCATCGAAATTCAAAGTCACTTTTCTCAAAAACGGCATTGTGCAAGTTAATGAAATTTTAGTATGTTGTAGTCCAGTCTAGGACGTTTCCAAAATGGTGCGTATGTGCGCTGTGGTTTCAATAGAACCGGAGATATGAGGGGTCAAAGTTCACGAAATTCAAAAAATCATATCTCCGGTTCTATGTGACCGATTTTGATGAATGAGGGCTTAAACGAAAGATCTCACCAAATGCTACAACTTTCTAAAATATTTGAACTTCGTGGGACCAACACCAGGGGCGCCACAGTCGAAAAACCAATTTCAATATCACATAACCTCAATTATCTCGACTGTCGCTGAACCGATTTTGATGATTACTTCAACATAATTGTAGAGCACATTTGTCTCTACATTTCGTCCATACATCATTTTCCGCTCAGACTACGCTATCACTCAGATTTTGCCGTTTAAGTGTGAAAAAATTGATTTTTCCAATAATAACGCTTTGAAATCACTCAGATGCCAATTTGACTGCCTCTACTCCACCAAGACACTTAAAATAGGGGTTTAAATGGAAAGTCCCGCAAAATACAACAATTCTTTGATTTAGTTGAAGTTCAACAAATGAACACTTGGGGCACTCTGGATGAAAAAACGAGTTAAGAAACAAAAAACCTCGCTTATCTTGGCTTCTGAGTAATCGATGAGTTCAAGTTCTATGAGAAAATTATAGAGTACATTCTGGTCTATATTTCACCGATATATCACTTTTGTGCCAGTTCATCCAAATCCTTGACATTTTGGTTCAAATACAAAACTTGTATAATTTCACGAATTTGATTCAAGATAACTGAATGGCGTCTCCCAACTTCAGCTCCAAATCGAATTTGCATGCACTCCGAGTTAGCTCACGTTAAGAATCTCACCTACATAAGCCGGTTAGGATTATCTGTCCTTTTTCACCTATAGTGCCACCGAGCATGAGATAAGGTAATACGCTAATTGAGAATTTGCGTAACAATTGCAATGAAAATGCGTAAATTCATTAAATATGATGAGCATTTTTCTGTCATTGTGATTCTGCCCTTAACTCTTTCGCGTCATTAGGGTCATATATGACCCGGGAAAAAGACAATTTTTTTTGACTATTTACATTAATTGAAATCTATCAGTTTGTGCACGACATCATAATAGAAGGATGAAAGATTCTTGGCTAATTTTCTCAAGACTAGAGATATTCAGGAAAAGAAAATATTTGAGATCAAAAATCACTAATTTCGAACTTTGTGAAATAACTTTTCTTTTTCAAATTTTTTTTATATTAATTTATTTTTTTCAGGGAAAAGTTCTTTAGAAACACAAAATAAAATATCCAAAGATTGTATATTGCATATTTTGATATAATAAACTACTCTCAATTTTCCAGAAAAGCGTGTAGAATTTTCCGGGTCATATATGACCCTATTGTCCCCAAGGGTAACAGTGTTTTCGTCCCAAATAGCGAAATGTAGTTGGGACATTGTTTTTCTTTATGAAATGCAGGTGGGACATCTTGCTCCTGGACATTTCGTCTTATATCTGATGAATTATAACATATTTTGTAATATTTTAGAGTATTCTGCAAGCGTCTCATATTGTGCAATTGTATTGTGTGTGAATAAATATGTGGAGCTCAGAGGCAAAATGACACATATCCTATGCTTTAGCCATAGGATATGTGCCATTTTGCCTCTGAGTTCCACATATGTGGATAAGTTTATTTTTGCCAAATACCACTCAAAATATTGTGACAGTGACTGTTCAAGGGATTACCAGGAAGATTCCTTGAACACCAGGAGTACAGTGTTCATCAAGGCAATCCAGTTTGCCATGGTTTTGGCCAAATTAATAATTTCAAGCAAAAAAAACTCTTAAAAAGCCCGTGATATAGATTTTGAAAATGTTATGTACACTTCCCTTGAGGATAATAAGGTCATATATGACCCGGGGTTTTTCCGAGTTTTCACGCAATGGAAAATTTTTTTCTTCTCATAACTATTACAGTAGAGTCTCGCTATAGTCCATATTTGGTTTCAAATTTGACACTTGGGTCGCACTATAGTCCATGTAATTTTTTAAAATTATCAACGATTTTTAGTATTGAAATTGCTCGACGGCTTCCACTTTCTTTGCGATTGTGGTACAGTAGACTCTCTCTCAATCGTGAATATGGGGCAAAATGTCATCCGGTTTAGCGATTGAATTTAGCGTCAAAGCCTTTGTAAATTCCACAAAAAGTGCTCAATTATAAAGAATCACGATAAAATAGGAAGAACTACAGCGAATTTGAGCAAATTAGCTTCATAATTAAGCGTGAAAACTGTCAACAAAATTTGACGCCCGATTGAGAAAGAGCCGATTGAGTGAGAGTCTACTGTACTTGTCCTTGCTCTCTTCATTGTGGATCACAATTATCACAACTACTTAATAAAGTTTGCCAAAAATATTAAAATAATTATGCATGTCGCATACTAAAAAACATAACCTAACTTAAAATCAGTGTTTTGAAATCAACGGTCGATAAATTGTGGACTATAGAGCGATGGCCTATAGCGAGACTCTACTGTATATTTGATCATAAAGCATTAGGAAAAACTCAATTTTACATGAATTCATCTGCTGAATAAAAGTGGGACGCGAAAGAGTTAAAGATCTCATCGGATCTCATCATTTTTCTTGAAATCCGTTATAATTTGAGTATTTTTAGAGAGACGGACGAGGAGACAGATTAGTGTAATTTATATAATTTTTATACACGTAAAATATTTTCAATTCGTATTAATACAGTCTGTCAAACACAGTGCAACATTGTGCGTTATCCTCTATCAAATATAATTTTTTCTCTTGAACAAATTAATTCTATGTCTTCAGAAGCGAGCGTAAGTAAAAAGAACAACTAAGTAAACTTCCAATTCAGTTAATATTGTTTTTTAACAGGAACCCCATCGTGACATTGAGATTCACGGAAGACCATCATACAATCCAGCTCTTAATGATTTCCCAACATGCAGATCCAGAACTTCGAGTCCTAAACGTTATAAAGAAGATATGATGGAATCTGGAAGAAAATCGCCTTGCGAAGACGAGGTTCTAGCAGAAGATCCTCTGGATGATCCAATAGAAAAAACACTACATGAAAAAGATGAAAAACCACTGCAAGATAAACTTCTAGGGCAAATTCAGAGCTTCATAACAACTAACAAAATATGTGCGATTTTGATAGGTATAGTTCTTTTTTATCTTTGCAACGGCACGGAAAATGATAGAAATGACTGCTCCAATCACCTACAGATGCTAAAAAATAAATACCCTAACCAAGATCCTCTTTTTTGGGGTACTATCGATTACGGCATAAAAGATGTTATTAATAATTCTCGTCCAAGTGTTATAACATTCCTCTACAACGACACAAAATCCCTGGAGATATTCAATGCTACTGTGGAACTTACCAAGAACTGCATACCGCAATCGAAGGAACCAATTGTGCTGTCGAGTAAGGAGCTAAATAATAAAAATGTCCAAAAAGACTATGGTATAATTTTTGAAGAATACAAATCGGAGCTATTAGAAAGGCGAATAATGCATATTGAAGATCTCCAAATTATATCTGCACAGTCATCGAGAGTCTTTCATGATTTCTGCGATATGGAAAATCCAATCGTGATTTACTTTACCCTTTATTACTCGAAGGAAGACCAAGAGTCTTCAAGAAATGCTGAAGAATTGGCTAGCAATTTGCTAAAACAAATCTGGTCAACAGAATTAGACGACAATATCGCCTCGGCTTTGATCACAAGAGTAACTGAACAGACTTTGTTCCTGAAAGCCCCTTGATATACCATTCAGCTCTCGTGTAACAGATTAATATGATAATTAAAAGACTCAAAAAGTGACAATGTTTTTAAAATTTAAATATTTAGAAAATATAATAATAATAATTAAAATAGCCAAACGTCTCAATGGGACTGAGTTTTGTGAGTTCGAGTTCTGCCCGGTGCAAACAACAAAATGTATATAAATAAATTTTCACTGTGATATAGGGGAGAGTGGAGCAGTTTCACCCCTAAATTGCAAAATGGATTTTGGGACCATTTTGCAAAAAAATGATAAACAGAAGTAAAGCTTTGTATATTCTGTGAATTACAGTTGGGTTTAGGGTTAATAAAAATAATAACAATAATCCTTTAATTTCATTAGTCTATTGTGGAGAAATTCATTTCACTTGAAAGGCAAAATGTGTGAAAGTCCCCCATTGCGGGGCAATTTCAAGATAAATATGAGGCAATTTTTGAGAAAGATAAAACGTGTTTATACGAAACTTGCGATACCAAATTGATTAAAATTACTATTTTGAAGTCTTCTAAGACTTTACAACCTAAAAATATAATCGAACAATAACTTTATAACAGAATTTTAACACTAATTGATCATACAGAGAAAATAAAATATCGCCAAAGATTTCCAATTAATTGAGCAATTTTCTTTCAATTTTTATACGAAAGAAATGTCTTTTGTAGTGCTAAGCTAATTCTGTACATTGTTGGATCATTATATCGCCTTAGAACATGTCCTTTTTAGTAGGGGAAAGTGACCATGCTTGATATGATCCAAGCTTGATAATAACAATTTTTGTCCTGTGTTAATCAATAGTTATGACTCATCGCAATATATAATATTTCAATAGCTGGTGCTAAGCCTCACATTTCCTAAAAAAATTAGGATCCTAGCTCTTTTTTCCTAGTTTCAGGAAGCAAAAATCAAAAATAGGCCCAAAACTGTAATTTCAATACATGATATTTCATAAGTATTTCTCAATTAATGTCGCTGTTCAGGAAAACTACTATCATAGGCACATAGAGGGTTCATCAGTATTAATATTTACGTAAAAATATTTTTACTTGGGGACACTGTTTTTGAGGGTGGTGACAAATTCATAAATTCTACCTGTGTCCATCCTATATTTTAAGAATGGTCCATGAATGATAATTTAATTGTGGCAACTCTATCATTAGATGTGATTCTTTCATAATTACACCTATTATAATCCGCCAATTTTATCGACAATTGACATAACCTTCAACCCTGTTGCCTGAATTTTAAGGTTGCAGAGTGACATTTTCATGGACTCAAAGTGAAAAAATGGTTTTCGCTAGTGCCCTAATGTCATAAAGACATGGCTTAGAAAAATTACATAAGAGTTATTTTAAAACTAATAACCAGTCGTACAAACGAATTAAGCAGATAGATTCGAGTTCCGTCTAAATATTGATGTGCAATTTCCCAGCAACGAAAGTTCCCTGTTTGAACATCGTTCAGCAAACGCGTTCGGAACAGGGTTCGGTCCAATGTAAATCCTTACGGGCTGGGAAAAAGCGAACGCGGTTGAAGCAATAGTTCTCTTTGATGGCCACCACTTTCTGAACATTTGGGAGGCCGCCACCGTCGCGACAGGTCGAACAGGGAACTCTTTCGTTGCTGGGTTTTTGTATCCGGTGAATTTTTTGCAGTGAATATGGGCCTCCGAATTGTCGAATCAATTATTATACAGGAAGGCCTCGGACCCAACTTGTATAAAAATCGCTACTGAATTTCCATTTTCTTCTTGAGGAAAATCTAAGGATTTCCAGGAACTATTTGAGGTTGGATTATGAACCTAATAAGTCAGACATTTTTTTGTCATAGTGCAAGAATCGCTTCGGTTTGTGTGTTAATCAGAAAATAATCACAAACCTTGGACATCATTTTACAGTATTAAGCATGGTCACTTTCCCCTACAACAGTTTAATAATAGTATTTTAAAGTCTTGAATTTTTATAATACTAAAAAAAATTTACAATATCTTGCTAAAAACACTCTGAAAATATAATATAACAATTAAATTCATCATCTTTAAGCACTTAAAAAAACACTGAAAGATTATTTTTTTTGTTAATTTTTTATGAACTTTTAGCGAACTTTATCGACAAAAACAACTACAAAACTTTTTAAATGATCATTTTAAGTTAATTTTGATTAAGAAAGTAAATTGTTAGACACTGGAAACTTCTCCGTGTGCTTGCATGAAACTACCCCTCACGAATTTTCGGAACTCAAATGAAAATTGTTAGAACAGTCTTAGATTTCATTCAACGCTAAGTGCCTTATAATAATCATAAAATCACTGGAAATTTAATACAATTATGTTACTTCGATAGATAAGTGCAATAGTTCAGAAATTATTGAAAAAAAAAACATTACAAAAAGTTTCATTTTGATGCAGTTTTATAAAATCAATTACAGAATTCAAACAAGAAGCGTCACGAAATTAATTATTTTTATGAACATGGGTCTCAGTTATCTCTTCAATAACATAAAGGTTTTATCCCATTCCTTTCAAAGGGATAAGAAGAATATGCAAAAATTGAAACTGCCCCGTCGTTAACTGCCCCACCCTCCCCTAACATAATAAAAAATGCACGACTTCTGCCTAAAGAACTCCGGAAGCATGAAAGAAGCATCCGCACTGCGGGAAAGGTGCTCCTCTGGGCGATCTGCAAACGGACCTAGCAGATGCCTTTCAATACGGGATCAACAACAATATAACATATAGGGTGGAGTCTACACTTATGGATGTTATACACTTATGGACAGCTTGCAAAAACCTTAAAATATTACTTAAAACTTATTTCGAAAACCACAAAATTTGTTAATCACATCATAAACTAATATTTTTATGACTTTTCAAAATCTGTTTTAGGTAAGAACTTAATATTTTTGCACGCTGTCCATAAGTGTATAACATCCATAAGTGTAGACTCCACCCTACATGATTACATTGTAACAAATATCCTGTTACGATTAATGATAATAACCAATCGTCTTTCCAAAAATCTAAAAATACTTTCATAACTGACTTGATTTTCAAAAATGAAATGAAATAAGAAAAATAAACATTAAAATATTTTTTTACTATCTTTATTTCAAACAATTATTCCTAAATCAAAAGTACATGTAGTATTCCACAGATTAAATTTTTAAGCATGAATTTTCTCCAGAAAATCGAAACTATCTTTTGGAACTGAATGGCCCATTCACAATAAGAGACTTTTTGCATGCAGAGCAGAAACCCCACATCTTCCCATTCACAGCTGGAGATTAATTCGCCAATAGTGTCTTGGCTAAAAGGTAAATTGCTATTTGCAGAAAAAGTCGTTGATGTTCGACGATTCAAACCCAATTTCGAATTTTCAAATTAACCCTCTAACGGTGTTTTCTTTAATATGCGAAAAATTTCTAAAACAATGTTTTCTAGAATAATTGTTATCCAATAAAGTCGAAAAAACCATCCATTCTTCATTATCTTTTTTAGTTTAGGCGCTAGGTGAGAAAATATAAAAATTTTTTGAAACTCTTTTTGCTTCTAAAATTCACATTTTTAGTTTGTTCAATTTTTTTAAATAAAATATACAAAGTAGAATGACATATCTTTCAGTAAAAAATAAATTTATTTTAGTCAGATAACTTTAAATCGGTATTTTTATGGAAATTGGAAATGAGTTTTTTTGCACAAATATTTTTTTGTTGCTTTTTCTCTGACCTGTCACACAAAACTGGGAATAGCAACAAAATGAAGTCAAAATGAGTTCAAACTTTCAAGAAATGTTTATAAGACCATTACCGAGGACACTATAGCACTTTTAAATAAATAAAACCTTTATTGTCGCTGTAAATGTGATTTTTGTGAAGACCGCCTGGAGGCGGTCTTACCCGTTAGAGGGTTAATAAAAACATGCAAATACATATTTCGGCCAGCTCTAGTGATGTCTAATGAAGTTTTCACATCTTGTGCGAATGTTTTATTTGAAAATTCGAAATTAGTTTGAGTCTTTCGAATATCGAAGACATTTCGTTAAAGAGACAGTTCCACTTAATTTTTAGCCAAGACACCGTTGGAGAATCAAACAGATTTATCATATCTTATAAATCTCTTGTTTAAACACTGATATAAAAAAAAATGTTTTTACTTTACCACTTACATTGTCAAACAATGTAGGATAGCTATTTGAAGCTTACAAAGTAAGTTGTTTCTAATGTTTTCTAAATCCTGGGATTTTTTTTAAACTCAATATCCCGGGAATTAAACACTAATTCTGAATTTCGGAATTCTGAAAATCTACGATCTTCGAATTCCGGTATTCGGTATCCTGGGATGCCGGAATTTTTAGTGTTCTTTTTTTCTTTAAAATCATGCTTTGTGGAATATTTTTATTTATACTCTAAAAAACGATACCCTTAAAATTTCATTTTGAAACAAAACTCTTTAATTTTCTGTAATTAATTGAATTTCATATAGGGTAATACGGAGTAATTCGGAATCATATTTGGAACGTTGAGACTTCCAAACAGTTTTAGATAACAAAAGGGAGAAAAACAACGAAGAAGTACTCTCGAATGCAAAGTCTTGTACTTCTTCGTGGTTTTCTTTTTTTTTCTTTGACCATCTGAAACAATGAGAAAATCTTAAAATTCGAAATTAGACATAATTCTGAATTACCCCATCTTACCCTAGTATCATCTAAAAAAATTTGTAATTTAAAATTTTTAATTTGTTATGATATGAAAGGGCCATTTATAAATGGTTACGCGTGCTCTAGATTGATCATCACTGCAGGGACTACCAGTGAGAAAATGTCGCAGAAAAGATAAATGCGATCATCGAGCTTTTCTTCAGATTGTTTAAATTTTCTGGTATAATGTTTGAAACGATCGTTTACAACACAATTCAGCGTAACATCTGTTATTTTCTTATTGCAGAGGCAATAATACCTTTGCAAAAATTTCGAGAATCTCTACTTATTATTTAATGACTTTTTTTTGTTTTCTTCAAAATAATAATTTCTACATTTTTGAGTTTATTTTCCACACTTTCTTTGAAACTACCTACCTACAGACAGTTATTTCGGTAACCTTTATGCATGATGCCTTGATGCCTTCTAAGTGACACCCATGTCTCAAATCTCTTTGAACAAAGCTCGCACTTGAATGGATTTAGATGATTATGGTACTGGAAGTGCGACTTAAAGGCTTCCTCATTGTCAAAGATCTGTCTGCAAATGTCACATTGATACTCATGGTCGCTGATCTTATTAGTCAAGGTCATGACCTTGAGACTAACGGTCTTTTTTGGTAGAGACGGCGGCAGAGACTTGCCACGCATTGGAGTCCGGACAACAGCTTTGGGGACGGACACATCAGACTCTCCCGTATGCCGATGATGAGAGGCATTTGTCAAGGTGCTACTGGATGATGAAGAGCTATTTGAGGAGGAACTGGATGACGTTGAACTGCCAGAAGATGATGAACTGGATGATGATGTAGATGGAGTTCTACGTCTCTTGCGCTGTTGCTGTATAATAATACGTTCAGGAATGAATGTTCCAACAGACTTATGGGATAATTTTTGATGACGCCTCAAAATTGGCCAAGTGGGAAAGCGATTTTCACAAATTTCACACTTATATGGCTTAAGATTATTGTGTTGCACCACAAAATGCTCCCGCATGGTATTAATACTCTCCAAAAAGATCTCACAGAGATCACATTCAAAGAAGCAATCCAGAATACTCGTGGGCTGTGTCGATGTTGCTACTTCAGTCGTTGTCTCATTCTTATGCACTTCTACCGGTTTTTCCTTTACACTTTCCACAATCTTCTTCTCTTTTATTGGAATCTTCTCTTTTATCGGAATATTCTTCTCTTTTATCGGAATCTTCTTCTCTTTTATCAGAATCTTCTTCTTTCCATGCTTCTTGTCCTGATGCATCTTCAGAGCACTCTCCGTGGGTAACTTCATATGACAAATTTTACAAACAAGCTTCCGTTCCTCTTCATTCATCGTACCAAATTTAAGCTCACGAATAATTTGAAAAGGATTCGGCAATTTATGAACATTCTTTAAGTGGCAACGAAGATTCATTGCACGCATTATTGAAGTTTTGTACGGACAATAGGGACACATTATCACTTTAACATTCGCCTGTTCATGCTCCAATCCCATATGTAACTCCATCTCAGCTCCAGTGAGAAATCTCAGTGGACAGAAGGTGCACTGTAAATCTTTGCTTTCATCATGCTTTTCAACGTGTTTTTCAAGACGCTCCTAAAGGAAATGCAAAAAAATCAAGAGATCTCATTCGAAAACAGAGAAACGTGTTTTATATATATATTTTTTTGATTTTGTGGTCAGTGTATATAAAATAATATTTTTAAAATAAACCAAACTAGGTAAGTTTTCAAGACTTAGGCTGCTATTCTTCCATCTTTATAATTTTGTAACTGAGCAAGATCCAAGAAATTTAGTATTCTCACAGAAAAAATATAAAGTTCTGAAATATTAGTACTCTCCAAATATTTTAGATCTTGCTATAAAGTCTCCAACAAAATTTTCAATACCATATTTTACATCCAAGAATTTTTCAATTTATTCAAAAATTCTTTGACAGTTCCATACATTTTCTTGTACGATCCAAGAAAAATTTAGAGGTCCTTTTAAATTTTGTAAAGTGAAAGTTTTATCAAGGTTGAATTGAATATAATTACCTTTAATGCTTTTTTCGTGAAAAATAACAAACCACTATAAACATACAGTGTCAAATAATTCCGCAGACGATGCTGCACGACAAGTCTCCAAATTTTTTATATCTTGTTCAATTTTTGCTATAATATTTCTTGGAGGCAGAATTGCTCAACCTTGGATTAACTCTAACAAGAATTCCAAATTCCGCAAAATCTTACAAAATTATAAAGATAGCAGAATAGCAGCCTTAGTAATTAAAAACTTTGAAAATGGGCAGATAACCTAGATCAGTTTATTGTAGGTGAGATTCCTAATGTAAGCAAACCTAGAATGTATGCTAATTCGATTTGGAGTTGAAGTTGGGAAATTAAATATCAGAAAAGCAATTTTTTTACGAAAATTGCTCACAATGTATAGAGGCCATTATGCTACAACTCTTCAAAATACCACAATTTTACGGGAAATTGGAGTATCAATCAGTAGGGGAGACTAGGGCAAAAAGTCACAAATTGAAAATTTGAAAATTCAATAAGAGATAGCGGCTTAAATTTCTTCTCCATAGACCTTCTTCAAAGTCCTAAGTTTCATAGAATTCAAACTTGGATTTCAGAAAATAAAAAAAATAAAAACCACTATCTATTTTAGATTTTTTTCAAAGATTCTTTTCTCCCGAAATCCTTTTATTAAAAGTGACCACTTGGGGTAAAAAGTAACAAAAGGTATGGAGCAAGAAGTAACAAAAAAGCGAAGCAATTTCTGATGTGTCACTGCGAAAAGAAACGTCATTTCCATGTCTCGCCGCTTTTTGTTTGAATTGGTCAAACGATTAGCAGTCTCTTGTGTGTGTTTTTTTTTTCTAAAATAGCCTGAAAAGCACTTTTCTCGTTCAGATAGAGAAAACTGTTTTAAAAAGGTGTAGAGGAATAAATTTCCTATGAAAATTTGCCACTTAGCTATTTTTTTAAAATTTACGGAAGCCCGTAATAAAGCGAATCAAAATGTGATAATATCTCATGCCTGGTTCTATTTGCTATAGCATTTTGAGAATGGTCACAAAATTACTCTTAAGAATACGGCTCTATTAATGTATTTCCTTAAAAAAATAGGGGAAAATTACTTTTCACAAAGTTGTAGAGCGGTAAATTTCCTATGAAAGGGCGCTATTGAGTAGAAATTTCTGGGGCGCTCGGGTAGCTTGAAAAAAAACACAATAGCCATGTTGTAACTTTTTGCCCCAGTTACCCCTACTGATAATTTCACAAGAAAATTTTGAGTTTTTTAATTGCAGGGTCATTAGTCCCTTCTTAAAAATAAATTAAAGGCTGTAAACTATTAGGGTAACGGTATCAAATTTCGATCATATTGCATGCAATCACCAAAATCTTAAGTTTGACATTTTATACATATTTGTTATTAGTCAGAACATGTGATACTCAATACCGATTTTTTTCCCAAAGTAGATAACACCTTGATATACCTTTATAGATGCTATACCCCACAGGTACTTTCGCATCATTTACTATTTACCGGTTCTCAACCGATTTCAATTGATTCATAAATCACTCAAAACATTGCTCAAAATGCAGTTCGGGTTTAATGTACAGTAGGTGTCAATAGTTTGTTGCCTCAAAGCAACAGGAAAGTAGATGAAAAAAATTATAGAAAACATGCTTTTAAAAATTTTGTCTTTTTGAAAATGAATTGCCTGTAATCCGTAGATCTTACTTATGTATTCGAAAAAATAATTCATTTTATATTATATAAAAAAAAATTGTTTTCCAAAAGTTGTCCATTTTTCATACGTCAAAAGTTTGTTGCCTCATTTGAAAAAGTTAAAAAGTTTAAAGGTTATAAAACGGTTTAGATTCAGAACCGATTAGAACTGATTCAGTTTCATCGGAAATTCCAAGAGTACAAAGATATTTCCATGTGGATGAGAAATACGCTCTGAAGGCTTTTATTTTTACTTTTGACCTTGAAAAATCGTTATTATAAATGATTCGACGGAGTTTTCATACATATAAGGAAGACATATTCACCTGGATATCTTTAAAATATATCAAAACATGAAAAGGAAATCGCACGACGCGTTTACCAGAAATCCAAAAAAACAAACAATCCTCTTTTGAAGGAGAGGGTTGACTTATGGGGGGTCCCTCGAAAGTATCAAATTTCTATCTACAACCATATAGCCTCTAAAACATAGTAACGGTCGGACAGACAGACACCTTTGTAAAATACAGTTTTCTCTGCGAGAAAAGTGAGAAAACGAGAAAAGCGCTTTTCAAGCTATTTTAGAAAAAAAAACACACAAAAGACTGCAAATCGTTTGACCAATGCAAAAAAAAGTGGCGAGACATGGTAATGACGTTTCTTTTCGCCGTGAGACATCAGAAATTGCTTCCCTTTTTGTTACTTTTTGCTCTATACCTTTTGTTACTTTTTACCCCAAGTGGCCATTTTTAATAAAAGGATTTCGGGAGAAAAGAACCTTTGTGAAATTCTAAAATAAATAGCGGATTCGTATTCAAAGAACCCAAATTATTTAGAAAATATTTACCAGTGCATCAATTTTGGAAAATAAGTAGGTCAAAATTGATATCTGTTGTAAGGAAAACATTTCA
This sequence comes from Phlebotomus papatasi, assembly GCF_024763615.1. NCBI lineage: Eukaryota > Metazoa > Arthropoda > Insecta > Diptera > Psychodidae > Phlebotomus > Phlebotomus papatasi. The sequence continues at coordinate 49,298,446 of NC_077223.1, forward strand.
AAAATAGAGCTAAAAATTTCAATATTTTTTTTATATTTTCTAAATTCCTTGTTCGAATTCTAAAAAACTTAGGACTTCGAAGAAGGTCTATGGAGGCCATCTATGGAAAAAATTTAAGCCGCTATCTCTTTTATCTTAGAAGATATTGAATTTTCAAATTTTCAATTTGTGACTTTTTGCCCCAGTCTCCCCTATAAAGTGTAAATCGATGATCACATGGAATATCGTCGATTGCATGGACCGTTTTCGTATCTGCATTTCTTTTGCATAAGCAGTTGACGAAAGAGGCAAAGTTCCTATCGTAGTTTGCACCAAATAGACAAAATAAATGTAGATACGATTACGATCGATGCAACCAACGATATACTATAAAAACAAGTACATTATCCTTATGTTCAATATATAAAAATGTTTTTTTTTTGACTTACCTTAACGGAAAAACATTTATTGCAGGTTAGACATTTAAAGTTACTCTTATGGATGTTCCAGTGAGTTTTCAGTGTGTACTCAGTTTTCAACACTTTTCCACAAATCTCACATTTAAATGTTTTCTTATCATCAACTTTTTCGGCATTACCATTGGAGTTTTCGTAACCATCAGTGACCATAGGTGTAGGCGTTTCAGGTTGTACTTTATGAATATTCTTGCTGTGAGATCTCATGTAGAAACGAGACTTTGTTGTGTAGGTGCACATGGAGCACTTGTACATCTTCGACATTGCTCCAGGTTTGCGCTTATGAATCAATTCATGCTCACTGAGACGTGTTCGTGCTAAGAAGCGTAGCGGACAAAAATTACATCGATGATCTCTTTTCTCATCGTGACGAGCATAATGGCTCAACATCTCACGCTTCCTGCCCATCACAACCAAACACAAAGGACATGTACGATCTGCTAGCGATAGTGTCCTTCGGGAACTCGTTGGAGGTGGTTTTTCCTGTTTCTCTTCCTGCTTTGGTTCTTCTTCTTTTGGTTCCTCTTTCTGTTCTTCATTGTCTTCAGGTGGTACTTCATCTTCTATATTTTGCTGTATGTCCACTGGAGGAACTTTTTCGGGAATCGAAAGAAGCTTTTCAGCTTCGGCTATTGATATCACAACCGGTGTATCCTCTTCTATTTCACTGTCACCATTTATTGGCATAAAATTACTCAGCTCTTCGTGATCCTTTTCCCCTTCATTGACATTAATTGAATTGATTTGCTTCTGCAACTCCTCCAACGATTCATCACTCATATGACTATTCGAAGTGCCTGAGAAATTTTATCAGAACACAAAAAAAAGTTTAATAGTAATATCTTTGAAGGAAAATCGGAAGAATTTTTTGAGTCCCCAGTATCCCAGTCTAATAAACTCAGCTTACGCAAATTCCGCATTCAGTAGGGGAAATGCTCATAATTTTGTCCAGTTTCTTATTTTGGACACTTTGAGGATAACATTGGACACTAAAAATAAATTGATTAAAATGATGGATTTTTATTCCAATATTTGATGAATAATGAATTTTATTTAAATATTTGTTCTTTTTGGAAGATTTTAACACTAAATACGTTAAAATTTGAATATGATTTAAGTTGAAATTGCTTTGTTGAAAATTCAGTGTGAGCAATTGCTTACGAGAAATATGACAGAACTTTGTGTTTAATTCAGTCTTATTTAACTGTGGTGAAGTACTAACAATGTTTCTTCGCTTTTTTTGAGTGATATTATTGAATATTCATTGAATATTATGTTGATTCACGTTAGTGGTGATTTGTACATTTGACCAGAAGTGAGATTTGCCTTGTGAAAAATAGAAAATTTTTTAAGACATTTACCAGTGAGCTGATACTACTTATTTTGGACAGGTGTTTTTCTCACGAAATTTCGTGAAGTTTTAGCTTTTGTGATGACTAGGTTGGACAAATGCCTGGAGAAACAAAGGAGCATCATCTCTACGAAAGAGATGTAGCGAGAAATGCCTTGAAAGGCTCCCGGAAAGGTCAGGGAATGAGCGAATCCGCACGTACTTGGAATACCGAAGTCAACTCACTTTAATGAATGATATGGAAAGTTTCCGGGCTTCTTGTGACATTCTACGTTTCCCTTACATGAACAGGAAGAGGACTTGGTAAGATTGGTTCATCAAATGAAGAACAATGGGCATCCTATTGAGGCGGATTAGCTGTCCAAATTTACAGTCAAGTTGGACAAATTAATAAACAAGTTGTCCAAAATAAGAGCCAAGGTCACCTCTACTTATCAATTCATTTTTAAACGTATTAAAACTAATTTTAATAAAAATAAGACGATAAATAGCTTGCTAAGTTTCTAAACAACCCTTCTGAAAAGAGAGTAACAAGAAATGTCAATTAGTATAGAAAATATCGCACTTCAAACTTGGAACTTCGATGCTTATAAGCAGACTGTCCAAAATTATGAGCATTTCCCCTATTCATCATTGTAATAAAGCGTGTGGACGAAAAGATTTCCTATAAAAACCGGCGATAAGCCCAGATAAGCTTATAGTAGCTGAAATTTTCCTCGGTTTTGAGTAATCCGTCTCTCAGTTGAAGCCGAGAAACGGCATAGGGAAACTAATGGGAATTTTGTCAAATCAATATTTTAATCATAATTACGTTAAGCCGTCTCTCGGCTTAAGTCGAGAATTTATCTTGGGCATTACGCGAACTCGATGAACTTGCAATTCGGAATGCGTGAAAATTCGATTGTGAGTTAAATTTTGGAGGTAAAAAATCGCGTTGAACCTATTTTATTCGTTTCTACCGCCAAGAACAATTTGCTCGATTCTTTATCCCCAAAATTTAACTCACAATCGAATTTTCGCTCATTCCGAGTTGTAAGCACCCCGATTTCCAAACACTCCCCAGTAGGGGAATTCTGTAACAATATGACAATGTCATGTGACAAATTTAGAAACTTTGTGTGCTAAATTTGAAAAAAATAACCAAAAAATCAGATTCAGATTAATTTACTAAAAGCCTAATAGAACTCCTCGTAATGGCCATTCTCCTAAATTTACTACGAAAATTTGCCATATGATATTGGAATCGTTACAGAATTCCCCTTCAGGACGTCTATATGAAGAATCTCAGCTGCCATAAGCTTATCTAGGCTAATAAGATAAGATTTTGCTAGGGGTCAGTTCTCCATTTCGGATTACCGATGCATCCGGGCCACCAATTTGACCCCTTATGCTTCCCCACTCCTATCCTATCTTATCCCCCGATACGGATAGCCGCTCAATATCACAGCTCTGTGGGCAATCAGTGCCGCTACTATATCACAGCATCCCTTCTCGGTGTGTGTTGGGGATCAGTGACAGTGAATATTTGTATCGACTGAAATAGGGGAAGTGTGCCAAATTAAATTTCGGCCAGCTTCTAATTTTGGCCACCTTGAGTGTAATTTCGGCCATGCAAATAAATTAATTAAAATTATGTATGATATCTTCGAATAAAGCGTGTCCCAAATTTAAATCCAAGAAGACAAATGACTCTCATTAAAAAACTATAGTAGGGGAAAGTGACCATGCTTGATATGATTCAAGCTTGATAATAACTATTTTTTTTCCTACGTTAATCAATAATTATGACTCACAGCAATATATTTTAATAGCTGGTCCTAAGCCTCACATTTCCTAAAAAAATTAGGATCCCAGCTCTTTTTCCCTAGTTTCAGGAAGCAAAAATTAAAAATGGGTCCAAAACTTCGATACATGATATTTCATAAGTATTTCTTAATTAATGTCGCTGTTCAGGAAAACTACTATCATAGGCACCTAGAGGGTTCATCAGTATTAATATTTATGTAAAAATATTTTTACTTGGGGACACTGTTTTTGTGGGTGGTGACAAATTCACAAATTCTACCTGTGTCCATCCTATATTTTAAGAATGGTCCATGAATGATAATTTAATTGTGGCAACTCTATCATTAGATGTGATTCTTTCATAATTACACCTATTGTAATCCTACAATTTTATCGACAATTGACATAGCCTTCAACCCTGTTGCCTGAATTTTAAGGTTGTAGAGTGACATTTTCATGGACGCAAAGTGAAAAAATGGTTTTCGCTAGCGCCCTAATGTCATAAAAACATGGCTTAGAAAAATTAGATAAAAGTAATTTTAAAACTAATAACCAGTCGTACAAACGATTTAAGCAGATAGATTAGAGTTCCGTCTAAATATTGATGTGCATTTTTTTGTATCCGGTGATTTTTTTGCAGTGAAAATGGACCTCCGAATTGTCGAATCAATTTTTATACAGGAAGGCCCCGGACCCAACTTGTATAAAAATCGCCACTGAATTTCCATTTTCTTCTTGAAGAAAATCTAAGATTTTTCAGGAACTATTTGAGGTGGGATTATGAACCTAATAAGTGAGACACTTTTTTGTCATAGTGGAAGAATCGCTTCGGTCTGTGTGATACTCAGAAAATAATCACAAACCTTGGAAATCATTTTACAGTATCAAGCTTGGTCACTTTCCCCTACATATAAAAATACTATTTATATTTCTTGAAAGGGTATTTCATTGTGCCCTATTAGCCTTCTTCTTCAAGTCTCCTTTCAAAATCCCCCGGTATTTCTCAATGGTGCGGACTTCTGGAGTGCAGGGCGGCTTGACCTTCTTATCTACATATTTAACATTGTTGTTGGCAAACCATTCCAGGGTGGCTTTCGCGTAATGACATGATCCCAAATCATGCCAAAATGGAGGAGGGATGTCGTGGCTTTGATACAGTGGCAAAAGTCGTTTTTGGAGGCACTCTTTAATGTAGATATCCGCATTCATCGTCCCTGTTATGAAAAATTCTTCGCTGCGACGTCCACAAGAGCAGATTGCCATCCAAACCACATATTTCTTCGGGAACTTGTCGTACTCTTTGAACTTGAACTTGCTGGCTACACGCGTACGAGTCTTCGCCGTGTAAAACTGTTGGCCGGGCAACTGAGTAAATTCACATTTTACGACAGTTTCGTCGTCCATCAAAATGCATCCTTGAAAGCCTTTTTAAAACTCGATCACTCAGATTTCTCGACCACGTTTTGGAACTTTGCTTCTGCTTGTCCGTGCGATGGGGAGCAGCTTGAGCTTTGTACGTTATCAATCCGTTATTGTCTTTGATTCTCTGCACTAAGCTCTTGGAGATACCCAGCTTTTTGCCCACATCTCTGACTGAAAGGCAAGGTTGCTTCTGGAAAAGCGCCAACATTCTCTTCTCCATCCTCTTGTCTACAGCTCCAGGTTTTCTGCCACATCCTGGCTTTCAAACAACAGTCTTGAGTTCCTTGAAGCGTAATATAACCCTTCGCACCGTGGATGGACACTTTCCGGTGATCCTTCCGATTTTTGAATAGCTCGCTTTTGGATTCTTTAGGTACGTGTCCACGATCAATTTGCGCAGGTTCTCCATTTTTATCACTTTTTTCAGCCAAAACACAACCTTTTTCAATATTTTTTTTTTCAGAAATGAAAAGCTGACGAAATTCTCAAACTTCAAAAAAAAATTAAAACAAAACTCAATTCCTATTGTGACTAACTTCATGTCGAAAACTTGAATTTAAATCCAGGACACGCTTTAGTCTATGAATTCATTCTGGTTTTAAATATTTATTCATTTTAGGATGTATTAATATAAAGACCGTTAAATTTTAGGTATAATTAATTATACCTAAAATTCTGGGGAATTCTGTAATTTTCGAGGCATTGTCACGCGTGAGTTCGAAATCTGACAATGCCATTCGAGGCATTCGAACTTTTTTGTCACATCATATGAGTTCGAAAATGCAATTCATTGATTTTTTAATGAAATCCCTTTACTTAATGATTTTATGAAAATACAATACGTCTTGGTTTATTTGTTTAACAAAATTCATTGTCATTTGTTGAATTGCCAGAAATCTCAAATATGTGACTTCTGACAATGCCACGTGAGCTGAAATGTCAATGTCACGGCTACAGAATCGCATTTTCGAATAAGCTTTCCTGAGATTCAAACCCAATTTGTCATATGGCATTGCCAGAGCGTTACAGAATTCCCCTCCTGGAGGCACTCTTTAATGTAAATTTTCCTGTACATCTTTCCTGTTATGAAAATTTTAGTGTTGTTTCTCGGTCCGATAATCAACAGCCTAAGCTTTGTAGATCATCAAACCATTCCCCTTTTTCATTTTCAAGACCAAGTTCTAAAGATATCCCCATCTCTTGTGTTTTACTCCCGGATTTCGGCCATATCCTGGCTTCTGAGCAACAGTCTTGAGTTCCTGAAACCGAATAGTAATCTTCCGGACGATGGAGTGGTACACGGGCTATTTACGTTAACTCGCATTTACATTTTTGAGATGACTGGTTATTACTAATCTTAAAATGCTCTGCTCTCTATCAATTCCAATTACTCAGTCAAAAATCAATATTTTTAACAAGATTTTGAAAAAAAGAAAGCTCAATGAATTTTCTTGACACGATAACCGAAGAAAAATAATTTTCAAAGCCTACTGTGACTAACTTCATGTCAAAACGATGGAGAAAATCTTTTCCAGCACACGCTTTTAATTCTTTGAAATTCTGTCAGGCTTTTGTTAAAAAAAAGAGAAATAAAATCATACCTGGTTTATCATCCTCATCCGAATCAAGTGTTGTCCCTTTGAAAATATCGTCAAATTCCAATTCGTCTTGTTTCTGATTGAGACGATGCTTGATATTTTCGTGATACCGCAAATTGCCCTTGGAGTGAAATTCCTTGCCGCACTCGCTGCAGGAGAACACCTTCTTGGGATCAATATGGACTTCCTGAATGTGCCGGTCCATCTTTAGGGAATTAGGTGACTGGAAATCGCAGAAGCAGCAGCTAATTTGCTCAGTGTCTGTGTTATGGACCTTTGTGTGAGTCACCAGGTCCTTGACAGTGAGAAAACGGAGATCGCAGGATCTACACTTGTGATCCGTGATATCATTGTGTCTCTGCATGTGCCCAATGATATTGTCTCGTCGTATCATGGTGTGATTACAGAGACGACAAGTGTATGCCTTCTGCTTGGCGCTCTGACTTTCACTTTTGTGATGGCGGACAATGTGGGACTTGAGGAGTTGCGGAAGGAAGAATTTCTTCTCGCAGTACTCACATGGATACTTCTTAGCACTGCTGCGGTGCTTTGTATCCAGGTGGTGTTGCATACGTCCCCGGAATTTACACTTGAACGAACACATCTCGCACTGGTACTTCTGATTGCTGTGCCGGACGAGAAAATGCTCATCCAGATCCTCCACCGTGTAGAATCTTTTCTGACACTTTGTGCACTGATGGTGCATCAGAGTTGAATTAGCTGAGTGATAACGTGTCTCGTGTATCATGCGGAATCGCTTAGTCCGCAGCACGAGACTACATTCCCGGCAGGGAAAGGTACCTGTCGGACCACCATCTCCCTTTACCGTCGACTTTACATAGTCATTGATGTTGATATTGTACTTTTTGAGTTCCTCTCGACAATCCACGAGAACAACTTTTGCTACTGGTAGCTGCATGGTCACTTAAATCTTTCGACTTTTCCTCTTACTACACTACCCTCGCCAGCCTGCCGAAGGTGAAAGGTATCAAATCAGCATCATTTTTGATGTGTTAAGCAAAATTTAACTTACAGAGTAATTGCCAAGTAATGCACGTTCAGAGTTTTCTGCTCTTGCAATATAATAACTTTCTTGAACTTCACTATGATCTCTATGGAATACCAATAGAAAATTTTGAGAAAACCATTGCAAAAATGCAATATCCGCAAAAAAAAATTTTCCCAAGCCTTCTCCGATGAACAGAAAAATCGTCTTATTCAACGACAAAAAAATCACATTTATGCTGTCTTCAGAACACTCATTGTATTCTAGTTTAGGTTTTTATGTTTTGATCGGTCCAAGAACACTTATTATTTGTATTTTTTCGGGGGAAAACTGAATAAAATTTTTTATTTACATCGGCGGCGTCCACGAACACTGTTATACTCTGTCAAAACCAAAGTTATAACGGTTTATAACAGTGAAAATTTCCGATATATCGCTAATATTTTCGATATATCGTGTCCATCAAAGACTTTAATAAAATTCACAAATATTGCATTCGACACAAAACCTTGTTTGCGTTATATACTACACTCAGAAAAAAAAAGAATGTAAATTTGACATTTTTTCGTCATAGTAACTTTTCTTAGGGGTGATTTTGACACTTAGGTAGTCGTGGAACGTAATAAATCTCCTATGAGAAGTGCATGAGAATTCAGTGTAAAAAAAATCCAAGAATCTTCTACATATTTTGTAGAAATTGTGCAAAGCTTACCTCATTTTCAGATGGAAATAATTTCGTTATTTCTTCTTTGTGCACATTCAATTGAAGTCGACAGAAATACGCATGTCAATGAAAAATTGACGGGGAGACTCAGGATTTTCTGGATTTCCCAAATATTCAGTCTAAAAAATATCATATATAAAATACTCTAAAACATTTTATTGAAATAAAAATTATACAAATTTGCACAGAAGTTTAGTAAATATAATGCGATAAAATACAATATAATACAATACAAAAAATGAATCCCTGCCTCGCGATTGCAGCGATATGTTTCATTTTCAGAAATGAAAAAATGGTTTAAAAAAATATCATTTTTATCAAGAATATGCATAAAAGTAACCATTATTCTGAAATAATCATAATAACCCTAATTTCAAAATTGTACTAGAAAATTAGAAAAAAAAGCATAACATTTACTCCGAAATATAAGTTAAATTAATTTTAAGTAGTGTTAAATAGATTTTACCTCTAAAAAGAGTATCTGATATGAGGAAAAAAGGTTAATTTTACACGCATGCATCATAGGGCTTAATTGCTTAGTCCTTAGTGGCTTAATTTTGTTGCAAAATGGCGGCCGATAGTAATGCGTGCGATATTTTCCCTTTTTCTATTTGAAAAGTATGTAAATGCGTCTCATACTATATTTTCAAGGTTTAATTGAGGTGCAATTTATTAGATATCATTGACACTAAAACTTACCCCATTATTCAGTCTCCGTTGTCTCAATTTCACTTAAGAAATCACTGAATCACCCAAATACATAGCTGTCATCGCAAAAAGTTACTGTTGCGTCATCCTGAGCTACCAGGTGCTTCCATTCGCGTATTCCACACGCATTAATAAACGACAAATTCCATTGTTGGAGATCCCCCAGTCTTTCAAAATTTTCACAGTATCAGGACTTTCACTTTCAAAATTTTCACCTTCCTGAAGAAAAAATGTAACGCACGCTACTAGCACGCAGTGTGGCAAATACCGGACTTACCAATGGCAAAAATAAGGGTAGTGGGAACGATTATTTCGTGCAACTATGACTAAAAAGAGTAACCGGGATGATTTTTTCGGATTATCTCGCGAGGGGTAATTTCAATCCTACGAAAAAAGTTGTTTCAACATTTTTTTTCTCAGTGTACCTTTTTTAAAAATTGAAATCATCTGGATTTTCATGGTGAAATAAAGTCAACGCACGGAACAAATTATAAATTATTATGTAGTAGTTTTTCCCATTAAGTTTATTAAAAAGAAAATCTTCATTACATGTTGGACATGGCACGCATAAAAATCACTTGTTGGATCTTTAGAAACAAGCCTAACCTTTTCACCACTATCATGACAGTAAATTGTTTTTTTTTCTGAAGTGTTGCAAACAAATTTATCTCTCAATAAATCCTCAATATATCCCAGAATATTCAAGTCAATGTAAGTTTTATTGAATATTCTTAAACTTTAAACCACATATTGTAATGTAAATGTAAAGATTCCTACAAAACTGTTCATTAAATAGTGAAATTGAAAACAAAAACATGCATCGACGCGGCGGAAAACGCATCCGGATGATGGAAGCCACTTTGTATGTCAAAAAAAAATGTTTTTATTCTCAATGAGCTTCAAAATAATTCAATTTTACCTTGTAGCAATGAGCAAATGAATGAAAGTGAATCGGATCATGGAGACAGTGAATCTTCACCGAATAAGAGTGGCAGGATGACTCGTCTTCGAGCTCGAGGTGGTGTCCGGGACAAGCCTCCCATAATCGACGAAGACATTGACGATTTGATTGCACCAGTCGTAAAGAAAAGAAAACAGTACACAAAACAGCCCAAAAAGCTTGCAACTGAACCTCGAGAGCGTATTGAGCGGGAACCAAGGGAGAGAGTTGAACGTGCTCTGGCCACGGAAAAGGAAACACGAGATGTGACCACAGATGAATCGAGTTTGTACTACATTGTGAGGCACAGTAAGGCGGCAATAGCAACAATTGTGGACGATTGGATTTCGAGCTACAAGGTAGAGAAAGAAACAGCCCTTATTGCCCTCATGCAGTTCTTCATTAACGCCAGTGGATGCAAGGGCAAGATTGATCATCAATTGCCCGCTATGGAGCATACAGCCACCATCCGGAAAATGACTGAAGAATTCGACGAAGAGAGTGGAGAGTATCCGCTGATAATGCCAGGACAGCAGTGGAAGAAGTTCAAGCAGAATTTCTGTGATTTTGTCCAGACCCTTGTGAAACAGTGCCAGTATTCTATCATTTACGATCAATTTCTCATGGACAATGTCATCTCGCTCCTCACGGGACTCAGTGACTCCCAGGTATAGTCTCTTTTATAATAAATCAAATTTTCTCCGAGATCTCTAAGTGTGCCAAATTTCGTAAAAAAACACCAAAGTCCCATGTATGAAACCGCTATATTTTTTTAGTAACATATGAAATTTTTTCTTAGGAGGGTTGTTTGGAACCTTGAAAAATAGATTATCATCTTTGTTTTCTTTAAATGCGTTCCTATAATGTGGAAAAATTATTAAAAAAAATAGGGTAAGTGTGCCAAATTCCGGCCACCTTTTTTGTTCCTTGAATTTTTAGTTTTTACATACTCCAGAGATTATACAATGCAAAAGAATATCAAAAAATGTAGCTTCGACAAGCGAGATGACGCGAAAAAGATATTGGAAAAATTTACGAAAGGCAAGGAAGTATGAGAATGAAGGTTGCCGAAATAGGGCACCAAAGCTATGTCTACATTTTTATTCTTTTTAAAATGTATTAAGTATGACTTTAGAGTAAACAAAGACGACAAACTGTCTACAAGGTTCCAAGCAACACGCCTTAAGAAGAAGGAATGAAAAAAATCAATTTGAATTTTAATGTGAAAATTGTTTAATTCCTTAGAGTTAAGTCATTTTCACAAGAAAATCCTTTTAATAATTTATTTGAATAGGGTAAGTGTGCCAAATTTCGGCATAGTTGCATGCAAGCGGCAAAGTCTCAAGTTTGAAATGTAAGATTTTTAATACAAATTGATTTTTTTATTCCTTCTTTTTAAGGTGTGTTGCTTGGAACCTTGTAGACTGTTTATCGTCTTTATTTACTGTAAAATCATTCTTAATCAATTTTAAAATGAATTAAAATGTAGACATTGCATTGGTGGCCTATTTCGGCCACCTTCATTCTCATAGTTCCTTGCACTTCGGGAATTCTTCTAATGTCTTTTTCATATCATCTGGTTTGTCGAAGCTACATTTTTTGTTATTCTTTTGTATTGCATAATCTTTAGAGAAAGTAAAAATTAAAAATTCATGGAAATTTTAGGAACAAAATATGTGGCCGCAATTGCAAGCTGGCCGGAATTTGGCACACTTACCCTACAGTTATTTGAGTTAATTGTGAATAATTGTCGATATTACAACAATAACATTTGGGATGACATTTTCAGCTGGAAGACTCATATTCTTTTGAGCTGTCCCAAAATTCAGGATAGGTTTTAGAAAAACCCTTTTGTACAACACTATTTTGGTTAATAAGGAATGCAAAAGTACGTATTACAAGAAGGGACACGACCTGCTAATAAGGATAAAATAGAAAAAAAATATTTGGTCGCATTTCAGAGATTTTTTGCAACCGCAGCGCTGCCAGACGTTTGTCAAGTGAGTCATATGTGTCTCTATCTCTATCACCAGTTGAATTGCGCGCGATTTAAGAACTTTCCATTTGAAATTATATTTACATTTAATTTCTTCATATTTCCGGAAGATTCAAGTAAAAGGGTGTTTAGTGAACAGCTATCCGTCTTCCGACAAAGATATCAAGAAGACAATTTATTTTTATGAGAGTTTTTCTTTCTAATATGTCTTTTTTGGCGCAAAAATATTCATCATGTCACCGTGAAAAAGCGGGATTAGTATTACCAGAACGTCAATCTGCAATTTCCATTAGAACTATCAACACAAAATTTCCGATACTACACGACTTTTAATAAGCACAGGTCTGGGTTATGGCATTTCGGGGGAGCCAAGGCACAAACCCTTTTTCGGGTGGATTTCGGCTAACTTCAGCTTAGTCCTCAAAAGTGCTTTCGCATCATTTACCGTTTATCCATTCTCAACCGATTCATTAATCAATCGAAAGATACCACAAAACGGCTTAAGTAGTTATCGGTTCATTACCGGTTCAGAACCAATTGGAACCAGTTCAGTCTTATTATAAATTCCAAGACCTTTCCAACGATCCTAAAGATGACCCATTCGGTTGAGAAACATGCTCGCTAGACACTTTTTAATTTTTGACCTTGACAAACCGTTTAGGAATGAATCAACGGTATTTTCGTTAAAGTTTGTGATTTTCACAGGCTTGATCACTTGATAAGCATTTTTTTGTTCTTTTACAAACTTTTGTTCGTACTTTTTTCTTAGTCTGGCAAAATTTTGCGAACAATTGACAAAACTTTACGAACATTTTTCTAATTCGAACATTAACATTAACATTAAGTAATAGACTTGATGTTCTATTGGTAGGTGAGGGCATTCAGACATACAGCTACCCTGGCAGCTATGAAACTCATGACGGCCCTTGTGGATGTAGCCCTTCTGGTATCAGTAAACTTTGACAATGCTGCACGTCAGTATGAGGCTGAACGCCTAAAAACAAGGGACAAACGAGCTTCTGATCGTCTTGAGTCTTTGATGGCAAAAAGAACAGAATTAGAGGAGAATATGGATGAAATTAAGAATATGCTGACGTACATGTTCAAATCGGTATTTGTGCATAGATACAGAGACACTCTGCCAGATATTCGGGCTATTTGTATGACCGAAATTGGGATTTGGATGCAAAAATTATCCCAGAACTTTCTCGATGACTCTTATCTCAAGTATATTGGATGGACATTACATGATAAGGTTGGAGAAGTGAGATTGCGATGTCTGCAAGCACTTTTACCACTCTATGCAACGGAAGAATTTAAAGGAAAACTGGAGCTTTTCACATCCAAATTTAAAGATCGAATTGTGGCCATGACACTGGACAAGGAATTTGAAGTGGCTGTTCATGCTGTTAAGCTTGTAATTAGTATTCTCAAGATTCATCCAGACATCCTTACGGACAAAGATTGTGAAATTGTCTACGAATTGGTGTATTCGTCCAATCGTGGTGTTGCTCAAGCTGCAGCTGAATTTCTCAATGTTAGACTCTTCCGACTCGATGATGAGGCACTCAGCACGGTAGTAAAAACGAAAAGGGGAAAAATTCGTCTGCCAAATACACCTCTCATTCGGGATTTGGTGCAGTTCTTCATTGAGTCCGAGGTAAGTTAAGCAATACACTTAAAAAATGTTTTCGAAACCACTGAATTAGGATTACAACGATAAATTACTAGAATAAGTTTATAATAATAATTAATAATAATTTTATGTCGTATTTATTAAAATCTAGAAAAAAATCTAGATTTTTGTATCTTCTTAATTTAATAGGGGAGAGGGGTGATAAATCGTCCGAGGTTTTACGAGCTGCTCGAACTCCCGAAAAGGAGCTTTGCCTCATATTCCTTTTCGCAATTTTTCTAGTGCATATAAAATTATTGTCGAATTAAATTTGTCTATAAATCACCACAAAACCATCTTGAAGTTGAAAATTTTGTTCAAGAAAAGGGTTTCAAAAAAATCATTAACATTTTAATTAATTAAACTAAATTAAAAAAAAAAAAAATAAAATACAATAATAATAATAAACAATCAATCAAAATTCTACATACACACTAAATCTTAAAAAATGCACAAAATTCATTAAGCACTCAAAACCAAAGGCGATATTAACAAAGCCTTAAAAGTTTAATAATAATAATAATTAATTAACCAGATCTGGTGAAAATTAGGCCTTTAGCCTTGAATAATTCAAGATGGCGATTTTTCTGGTGAAAGGTGTCTAAGGTGTTCAGTTGGACTACTGGGAAAACATTTCCAAAAATGAACTAAATCGCCAGAGCCAATTTTTAGAAAAGTTTAAAAAAAATAACCTAATTTTTGACGTATTTTAGGAGGATAGGGAACGCATGGAGGGGCAGAGGAAAAAACGTAGTGATTAGTTTCGAGATAATGTCATTTGAGGAGGGGTCATCGAAGACCGGAAGTTGATATCTCTTACCGTTTGAATTTTATATGGATCAGAAGACTGAAAAAAACGTGAAAAACAGTATTTTTAAAAGCTAGTGATAAGCCTAGATCAGCTTATTGTAGGAGAGATTCTTAACGTGAGCTAACACGGAATGCATGCAAATTCGATTTAGAGCTGAAGTTGGGGGACACCATTGAGTTATATTGAATCAAATTCGTGAAATTATACAAATTTTGTATTTAAACCGTTTGTTTAAAGCAAAATATCAAGGATTCGGATGGAATGACAGAAAAGGGATATATAGGTGAAATGTAGACCAGAATGTTCTCTATAATTTTTCCGTAGAACTTGATCTCATCGATTCAGGCAAATTGGAATCTGAGTGGTTTCAAAGCGTTGTTATGGGAAAAGCCAATTTTTTCGCAGTTAAACGACAAAATCGGACAGATGGCATTGTCTAAACAGAAAACGATGTTAAGACGAAATATAGATATAAATGTCCTCTACAATTATGCCGAAGTAATCATCAAAATCGGTTAAGCAAGATCAGTTATGAAAATCGTTTTTTCGACTGTGGCCTCCCTAGCGTTGGTCCTACGAAGTTAAAATGTTCTAGAAAGTGTTGCACTTTTTGCGAGACCTTTATTTTGCGCCCTCACTCGTCACAATCGGCCTATTAAACCAGAGATATGGCATTTAGAATTTCGTGAACTTTGACCCCTCATATCTTCGGTACTATTGTAACCACAGCGAACCCACGCCACTTTTTGGAAACTTAATAGCTTAGACTACAAACTCTGAAATTTTATCAAAGTGCTCCATGGCGAGAAAAATGAGTTTGAATTTTGCCGCTATCGCAGCGCCACCTGTGGTGACTTTTTGAACTTCCATCTGAAAGTGCTCATCGAGACGAAATCCAAAACCCAAAATTTAGGTCAAAATGTTTATTAAAAAAAAGCTTAAAAATCAATTTTAAGCTGGTTTTCTAACACATGTTTTTTGACAATCGGAAAACCATTTTTCCCTGCATTCTGACAGTCAGTTAAGAGTTTGGTTAGGTATGATTCTCTCATAATCACACCTATTGTAATCCTCAGATTTTCTCTAACATCTCAAATAGGTCTTACAGAACATATTTCGGACGTAACTGATTTCAAAAATGACCAGCACCAATTTATAGTGAAATGTGGGAAGTTCCACTTTAAAACAAGGAAAATTGAATGAGAAATACTCAAAATACATCAAAGTGGCAATTAAAGAATCACATCTACCATAAGCAGTCTAGTTTCATCACTGCACAAATCAGAAAGTAGTAATCACACCTATTGTAATCCTTGTTTTTTCTCTAACGCCTCGAATCTGTCTTACAGAATATTTTTTGAACATAAGTGATTCTTAGAATTACCAGTGATTAATTTAAAGTAAAATGTGAAAAATTCCGCTTGAAAACAAAGTAAATTGGATGAAAAATTCTCAAAACGCACCGCATGGACAATGAAAGAATCACACCAACCATGATCAGATTCAGGCTTAATGTTTAATTTGACAGAAGTGAAATAAAAACATCTGATGAAGTCTCATTTTGATGGGGAAGAGCGTGTTTTCCTTCGAGATTTTAGTGAAAATTGTTTAATATCCCAATTTTCTTGTGAATTTATTCAGTGGAATCTCTGATGAGAAAAATATCCTGAACGGCGTGCACAGTGTGACCCAAAACAGTGAGGAATTCTCAAATTCGGTGGTCAGTAATTTTGACAGATGTTTTTACAAAGCTGCAAAATTCAATTTTCCTGAGCTGCAAGGGTGGTAATTTTTATGAATTTTCCTCCACCCACAAAAACGACCCCCTTCAATCAAAAGATTTTCACGGTAAATATTAACCCTAACAAACCCTCTATAACTTGGAATAGTTGCTTTTTCAAAATGACACTTGTAGTGTGCAAAAATGCATAAAATATTACCCATTAGAATTACGATTTTTGGTTAATTTTTATTTTTTTCCTTTTGGACCCATGAAAAAAGGCCTAGGCTTCCAAGTTTGTCAGGAAATGTGAGATGTAGGACTAGCTTTTAGATTATATGTCCATGGATGAAATTCATTTAGTAACCTGGAAAAAAACCAACTTTTACAAAGCTGCAACATTACGAAGGTGCAAAACCTTCCCCTAACCTTTGCCGAAAACCGCAAGTCGATATCTCTCTTAGTTTAGGAGATATTAAGCACTAAAGAGCGGCCGGACGAACGGATGGACGAACGGGAATGGTTTTTAGCCATCCATATATTCGAGATCAGGAAGTGTCCAAACACATTCTGGCAAATTTTTGGGGCCGATCGGAGGACATGAAATTTTGTTAGGATTATAGTAGGTGAGATTATTAAGAATTTTACCTAATAGAGCCATTACCGTTACTTTACCGGTCCATCAGCAATTGCGACCGAGATGCAGTCGGGTTCAGAATTAAAAAAAAGACCTTTCAGGAAACCCAAAATTTGACTAAATCTGTTGAAAAATAGGCCCTCCAGGATGGTTGAACTTCAATAATTCAAGATGACGGTTTTTCCAGTCAATGGTGGCGAAGAATGAAATATTTAACTGGACGGGTCCCGGTCAAAATCCGGAAAGCCAAAATCCCGAATTCTTAAAAATGTCATAGCTACTCTCACGATTGCACCCGCGCTTGCTAGAGGCAAAGGGAAATCTTCCATGTCTTGGGAAATTATTTTAAACATTTTCCTCTATATAATTTCATCCCTTTCACGATTTTGAACATTCGGGATTTTGGCTGCCACCGAACTAGACTACCTCCAAAACATTTCCAAAAATGAATGAAATCGTCAAGTTTAGGAGCGAATTATTTTATTTCTTTTCTTATTTTCTTTCTTCAAAGAAAGAAAATAATTCGCTACTGACTAATTTCAAATAACTGATGTGGCATAAAATAGACAAATTCTTGACTAAAACCCAAAGAAAAGACTAACCAAGAACGACTGAAGAAGACATGATAGGTGTCGAAAGCTCTGGTAAATTGTGTGTTTTACTTTTGGATTGCACTCAATACACCGAACCTCAACGGAAGGTCATTCTGTCCTAAAACAAGAATATCATCCACCGTCGGCTCATCTTTTTCTACAATTTAGTGAATCCTTTTAGGGTTGACTGTTAGACATTTTGTAAAGGGAAACATTAATTTTCTTTGTAGCTCCATGAACATGGTGCTTATTTAGTGGATTCCTTCATTGACAACAATCCCATGGTGAAGGATTGGGAATGTATGACGGATTTGTTGATGGAAGATCCGGGTGTAACAGAGGAACCATTGGACAACAAACAAGAATCGACCTTAATTGAAATAATGGTATCAAGTGTCCGTCAATGTGCCACTGGTGAGCCCCCAATTGGTCGTGGCAGCAATAGAAAACTGAGTTTGTCTGCCAAAGAGCATAAAGTTGTGCAGGACGACAAGCAGAAGTTGACTGAACACTTTATTCAGACACTTCCGTCACTTTTGTACAGATACTCTGCAGATGCGGAAAAATTGACGAATCTTCTAGCTATTCCACAGTATTTTGATCTGGATATTTACACAACAGCACGCCAGGAGGGCAATCTACAGGCGTTGCTGGACAAGATGGACCACATTATGTCCAAGCATACAGATCGTGATGTTTTAGAAACATGTGCTAAAACACTTGAATTTCTATGCATTGAAGGAAGTGCTATTTATACAAAATGCGATGTAGCCAGATCCACAATAATTGATCAATGTGTAAATCGCTACAAGGATTCAATTGATGATTGGCGTACATTAATTGCCGGTGAAGAAGTACCCAATGAAGATGAAATTTACAATGTTGTTAGCAGCCTAAAGAAAGTTTCAATTCTCTTCTCATGTCACAATCTCAATCAGTGGAATCTCTTTGACTCTCTTTTCCGGGATATCGATGAATTGCAGACGAGCGAACTGGGCGAAGCTGTTCTGCCCAATGAAGCTTTAATCTATTGCATTGAGGCATGTTTCTTTTCCATCACTTGGGCTGTTCACAGTTTAGAGAACTACTCTGATCCTTCTGCTATCCAACAACCTGTGGAGGAGTTGCGCACAAATCTGCACAAATATCTAAATGCTTGTCGTGAGTTAATTCGCAGAGCATCGAGTGAGGATATCCAGGCAGCTGCTTACATGTCTATCTGCGATTCTCTCATAATTTTTTCTGATCAACTTTCCCATCATACTTCACAACATCTCCAGAGATTAGAGTATGAAGCTTCGACTGATATGCAAGCAGACCTTAATGAATTTGTGCAACAGCATGTATTTGCACTGCAACATGATGATGGACAAGATGAGAGGCGCATTGAGGAATTGCACAAGAAGAGAAACTTCCTCGCCAGTTACTGCAAACTCATCATTTACAACATTATACCCACAAAAGCAGCAGCAGATATCTTCAAACACTACCTAAAGGCAAGTTCCTGACATTATTTTTAACTTTGAATTATTTGATTTGGAATTTGAGTCAAAGACATTCAGAAATTTAAAAGGATAATTTAAAAAATAAGTTCGAAGAGTTAAATACCGAAAGCCAAAATCCCGAACGCCAAAATCCCGAACGCCAAAATCCCGAACGCCAAAATCCCGAAAGCCAAAATCCCGAACGCCAAAATCCCGAAATCCAAAATCCCCCAAGCCAAAATCTCGAAAGCTAAAATCCCGAAAAGGCCAAAATCCCGAAAAGGCCAAAATCCCGAAAGCCAAAATCCCGAAAAGGCCAAAATCCCGAAAAGGTCAAAATCCTGAAAGCCATAATCCCGAAAGCCAAAATCCCGAACGCCAAATCCCGAAAGCCAAAATCCCGAAAGCCAAAATCCCGAAAAGGCCAAAATCCCGAACGCCAAAATCCCGAAAGCCAAAATCCCGAAAGCCAAAATCCCGAACGCCAAAATCCCGAAAGCTAAAATCCCGAACGCCAATATCCCGAAAGCCAAAATCCCGAAAGTCAAAATCCCGAAAGCCAAAATCCCGAAAGTCAAAATCCCGAAAGCCAAAATCCCGAACGCCAATATCCCGAAAGTCAAAATCCCGGACGCCAAAATCCCGAAAGCCAAAATCCCGAACGCCAAAATCCCGAAAAGGCCAAAATCCAGAAAAGGCCAAAATCCTGAAAGCCAAAATCCCGAAAGCCAAAATCCCGAAAGCCAAAATCCCGAATGCTAAAATCCCGAAAGCCAAAATCCCGTAAAGCCCAAAATCCCGAAATCCAAAATCCCGAAAAGGCCAAAATCCCGAACGCCAAAATCCCGAACGCCAAAATCCCGAACGCCAAAATCCTGAAAGCCAAAATCCCGAACGCCAAAATCCCGAAAAGGCCAAAATCCCGAAAGCCAAAATCCCGAAAGCCAAAATCCCGAACGCCAAAACCCCGAAAGCCAAAGTCCCGAAAAGGCCAAAATCCCGAAAGCCAAAATCCCGAAAAGGCCAAAATTCCGAAAGCCAAAATCCCGGAAGCTAAAATCCCGAAAAGGCCAAAATCCCGAAAGCCAAAATTCCGAACGCCAAAATCCCGAAAGCCAAAATCCCGAAAGCCAAAATCCCGAAAGCCAAAATTCCGAACGCCAAAATCCCGAAAGCCAAAATCCCGAAAGCCAAAATCCCGAAAGCCAAAATCCCGAAAGCCAAAATTCCGAACGCCAAAATCCCGAAAGCCAAAATCCCGAAAGCCAAAATCCCGAAAGCCAAAATCCCGTAAAGGCCAAAATCCCGAAAGCCAAAATCCCGGAAGCTAAAATCCCGAAAAGGCCAAAATTCCGAACGCCAAAATCCCGAAAGCCAAAATCCCGAAAGCCAAAATCCCGAAAGCCAAAATCCCGTAAAGGCCAAAATCCCGAAAGCCAAAATCCCGAAAGCCAAAATCCCGTAAAGGCCAAAATCCCGAAAGCCAAAATCCCGGAAGCTAAAATCCCGAAAAGGCCAAAATCCCGAAAGCCAAAATCCCCAACGCTAAAATCCCGAAAGCCAAAATCCCGAAAGCCAAAATTCCGAACGCCAAAATCCCGAAAGCCAAAATCCCGAACGCTAAAATCCCGAAAAGCCAAAATCCCGTAAAGGCCAAAATCCCGAAAGCCAAAATCCCGAAAAGGCCAAAATCCCGAAAAGGCCAAAATCCCGAAAGCCAAAATCCCGAAAGCCAAAATCCCGGAAGCTAAAATCCCGAAAAGGCCAAAATCCCGAAAGCCAAAATCCCGAAAATTAAAATTATACGAACAAAAATCTGTCCTCAGGACAAAGTGTCAATCTCACGAGATTGAGCATTCCTAGAGACTTCGTGTCCTTGTTTTGAAAATAATATCAGAATTTATTCATGAAAGGATTGATTTGTTTATCACACTTCCGAGCAAAATTAACATATAATAGATGAATTTTATAGAAAGTTTTGTTTACCCATTTATGCGTTGTTGCATACACCTCGTTGAATTCCTTTCTATGCATTTATGCACGCAATATTATTCACACTTTCTTCACAATTTTCTTTTTTTAGTGTTACAATGAGTATGGTGACATAATTAAATCGACACTTGGGAAGGCACGTGAGATAAACAAAGTAAATTGTGCTATGACAATGTGTCTGAGTCTCATCACCATCTTCAAGGAAATCCAAATCAAGTACAATATGTTGCGTATTTCAAAAAGTGTGCAGGAATTTGCCGATTTGCGGGAATTGGCCAAGAGATTTACATTGTCCTTTGGCTTGGATGCTGTTAAAAATCGTGAAGCCAT
The DNA here is from genome assembly GCF_024763615.1 of Phlebotomus papatasi. Taxonomy (NCBI): domain Eukaryota; kingdom Metazoa; phylum Arthropoda; class Insecta; order Diptera; family Psychodidae; genus Phlebotomus; species Phlebotomus papatasi. The sequence goes on from NC_077223.1 coordinate 49,319,673, forward strand.
TACGGCTCTCCATCGGGCAGGAATACTCTTTGCCGTGACACAACCAGTAGATGTTCCTGAGGAACCACATACACCTCCACCGTGTCTGCTATTTCTCGAGATTATTATGGAATTCACAAATAAACTGCTGAAGCAGGATAAACGGATTGTTCTAAATTTCCTCGATAGACGAATTGCATCTGAGATGCCACTAAATCGGGGTGAAGATTGGCAACCACTTACAAATTATCGGAATTCTCTGCTCCATGGTGAATCAGATCAGCCAGCTAGTGCGCCTAAAAGGGCGTACACAAGGCGTCGCAAAGATCAGGAACATACAGAAGATGCTGAAGATGAGAATGAAGAACCCATGGATTCAGATCAAGAAATGCGACGTTAATTTTTTTTTAAATATCTTTAAAAGAAACATAATGAAATTCCACCTAAATTTTATGCAAAATCCCATAACTGTAGTGAATTTGAGTGTTGTATTCAATAAAAGAAATCGTGAATTTCTTTCAGTTGTATTATTTTTTGAAAAAAAAAAAACAATTATTTAATAAAAGATTGATTTTTTGCCGATGATGATTTAGGGAGAAGTGGGGCACCTTTGAAAGTGGGGTACCTTTAAAATTGAGATTTTTAACCTATTTTTAAATAAAATTGAGCCTTATCGTTATATAATTTAGCTGCACAGACTGAGAAGCTAAAATATATCACGACAAGGCTCAATTTTATTAAAAAAAAATAAGTGAAAAATCCCAATTTCAAAGGTACCCCACTTTCAAAGGTTCTCCACTTCCCCCTATTATGAAAATTTGTGCAAAGTAAGATAATTTCATTAAAATAAAAAAAAGTAGAAAAAGATTGTTGAATTGATTTCGTATTCGTATAGGGGAAAGTTGCCTACCTTTGAATGTGGCAGCCTTTAAATGCTTAAATTTTTCTCTTAATTTCCCAAAGCCAAAATTCTATTTTGTTAATCTAAGTTAATAGAAAATAGTTAATAGTATTTTAACAATAGTTTACAAAATAGAATTTTTGCTTTGAAAAATAGGTGAAAAAATGAAACATTCAGAGGCAGACCATTTTCGCCTAATCAGTGAATTTTTAAATGCCATGAAAGGTAAGTAATAAAAAAATGTTTTCTTAAATAGATTTTCAAATATTAAGAAAATATCTCGAGGCTATTGAAAGGGATCCAGTATGCCAAGTTGTAAGTAAATAATGGTAGAATTTACTTGCTAAGTACCAAAGGGTCCGGAAGGCTCGTATACCTGCATAATAATAATAATAATGATGGCACAACATTCCATGAAGGAACAAGACCTTCCCGGAAAAAGATTTCTAGACAAGCATTATTATTTTTTCCTATACGGGATGAGATTGTCAGTCACATGCCCGTGGAATCAAGTGCAGTGAAGCTCACTGGATACAATCCGAACACCTTTAACACCAGAAAAATTCCTGGTGACCTAAAGGGGATTCGAACCCGGGACACTTGCATCATAGAGCGAGTGTTCTATCACTTGACCCATTGGATGCATAGTCAAACAGTATTAAGGGGTTACATGTGTCACGCAAACACAAAAAAAACATTTTTTTTCAACAAATTAAAATAATATATATTTAATTTAACTTCTTAATCATAGATAAATGTACAACATTTAAACTATATTTTCTGAAATTTTCATTTAAAAATTTTAAAAATGAAGGCATTGTGACATGATTTTTGGAGAACACTTTTGAAAAAGATTTACTTTGCGGTGCAGGGTGCAGTGTAAATTCATCTGACGTCAAAAAACGGTTTTTTCCTGCTACCTGATGCTTTAAACTCGTACCTGAATGATGGATTTTTTTTGTTGCCTTGTTCACACCTTTTGCAAGACGAAACTTGGTTTAAATTACGCCGAAAATGGTAATTTTTGTATAAAAATCTCCCAAAATGCCCAATTTAATATCTTTTTTTTTAAAATCCATCGTTTAAATAAGAGTATAACTCATGTGCTAACATGAAATATTCGTTACTTTGAATTTTTAAGTCTGAAATAAAAATTTCAGAAAATATACAGGGGGTCCCGGGATTATGCATATGACGGGATGCATGGGATTATGCAACTACACTTATGAATTGTTGCCTGTAATTAGGAGTTCATTTATGAAATCATTTTTGAAATACCCCTAAATGTATGCAAATGTTTTGAGGCAGTAAATTTGAAATTAATTCAATATATTTCTCCTCAATTTATGCCTGATTGCGGCTGCCGCCGAATACCACGACCGATCTCATCAGGTAAAGGGCAGAAACCCTGAATCATAGATCGTATATGCCAAAAATTTGTAACAGTTTTACAATTTATACTAAATTTCTTGTGAACCGTGGTTCTTAAAATATCCCAAGAAATTGGCGACAACAATATTTTGCACATTTTACGGCGTATTCGTAACTTATTCAAAAAAAAATTCTTGAAGTGTACCTACCCTGGTTTGGGACACATTTTCATGTTTTGACTTCGAGACACTATTCCAAAAAATCAGGATAGTGTATTACAGTTTTATGCGGTCTATAGGATAATTATAGGTATTGACTTTATAAAAAGTACTCGATAGAACTTGGAAAACAAATGAGTTTTCTTAGAGAAGACAAAACATTTAACTTGACGCTTTGTCCCAAACCTCTCCGATATGGGGTAGTATGGGACACATTTTTTCTCGCATAATTTGCATTATTGGAGCATGTTAATTAATTTTAAATACTAGATTAAAAATATTTCTGATAGAAATTAAACTTTTTAATTCGGGCAGGAGTTAAATTTGAAAAAAAGTTTGTTGATATTTTTCAAATTTGGTTATTTTTCAAATTTGGTGGTTTAAAGAGAATAAGGTTTTTATTCATTTATTCAGGCTGTAAGTTTTTGCTATCTATCCCGGCAATTCGACAAAGTTGTGAAAATGAGAAATGACGTAAACGTGATTCAAAGTTTTGGATGATTGCCAGAACACTTACAAATCTGCTCAGCGCTCCTTTGCTTTCGTCTCTGTATCTTCGAAAATACTTGAATTCGGCGTTTAACAGTTTTTTAGTATATTCTCAGATATCTATCAATTTAAGCATAGCGAATACTTTTCCCTGTAATTGAGGCTCCCCCCTTAACTTACAATTAATCACAAATTAGAAAATTTTGGGAATCAAGGCCTTTTTTTATAGTGATCAGCGCACAATAACTTTTGTTTTCTAAACATGTTTTTGACATTTCAATGAGAGTGAATGAAACGGAGATCTAGTCATCTTGCTCTCTTTCATATGAAATTTTGAAAACATGTTTACAAACAAAATTAATTGTGCGTTGTGTATAAATCTCCTGATATTTGTTATTTAAGCTCAAAATTGAGGAATTTTAAATTCTTGCATTGTTAGATGAATTTTGTATTGTTTCATATTTCCAGTATTTTTAAGTAAAAACCTCTTGGCACGTACAAATTTGTCAATTGAAAACAGAGGTTCATTTTACTTCAAACGCTGCAATTAAAACGCAACAATTTAAAAAGTATTCAAATATTTTACCTTAATGGGAATTATTGATAAATATCAGAAATTTTCAAATTATTCAAATTATTTTTCTTTTTTCAATATTCTTCGAAATCTACAGTGAAATGTCTCTGAAAGGCGTATTATTCATACTGTGTTATCACATTTGCACATTAAAATTTTAATATGATTCACATTAATTGTCGCTGGTGAGAGTCCAAATGTATAATTTGTGTGTTTGAATCATTTTATATTCAAAATTTGATCTATTTGTTGATAAAAAGGTAGACTTGGCACGCAAAATTTGATATAAATTGATTTATATCATTAATGCGAAAAATTCATGCGATTTTCTCTTTAATTTTTTAATGTGAAAAATATTTATGCTTTAAGTAAATTTAAACTTATTTTTGCAGGCCAAGTTCACTTCTTTATCAATAAATAGAAAAACCCCAAATATTAAGTGACTCAAAGACACAAATACCATATTTGGACGCTCACAAGCGACAATTAATGTGAATCACATTAAAATTTTAATGTGCAAGTGTGATAAAGCCGATAAACTTAAGTAGAATGGTTGCATTAATTCAGAAGCTTTGTGTTTGAGGTATTTGCGTATTCTTTCGAGACTCAATTTAAGCCTTGTGAAGGAAAGATCAGTTCTGAACAAGGGACTGTCCAGGAGCACCGATTTAGTTTCGATGAAAGCCCTAAATGGAAGTTCCTTCCTTGCTCCTAGCTTCCTTTCCTCGCAGCTAAAGTACGTCACTCTTAATAATATGGCCCGTATTATAACAGGATGCTTAAAAAGCACTCCGGTGGACAAACTCCATTCTTCAGTAGGAATTGTTCCACTACGACGGGTGAGGAGACTTATGTGTTTGTCCCTTGTCCCCGACATCATGCGGAACTGGGGATGTGATGATGGCAAATCCGCTTGCCATTGACGTCGTCCGTTTTTGGGCAAGACAAACTTAATTTTAGGCCTCGACACGATTAATAATAATAGTTCAGAAGCTCTTAAATTGTATATGTACTTTCTTGCAAATCGCAACAGGGGGAAGTGGGGCACCTTTGAATTGGGGTGCCATTGAAATTGGAATTTTTCCTATTTTTAAATGGAACTAAACTTTTAACTCTTCGAATCAATAAAAAAATGAAAATAGGAATGAAATTGAAAATAGGAGAAAAAGCCTCCTATTCAAAGTTGCCCCACTTCCCCCTATAATTTTCAAACCGAATAAAAATCGATTTCATAATGAGTCAAATAATTAAAAATTAAATAAATCCCTTTATTTTTGCAGTGCAATAAATTGATTTTTTTCTGTTTCTGTTTATTATACTTTTTAAATCAATTTTTACACAATACTATTATAGCCCCACACATATACACTTTTATATAATTATATTTTTTTCATAATTCTGTATTTTTACGTTTATTTATTTATTATTTTTTTCGGAGAAATTCAATGACTATAATTTTTTTCTTTTCCCTCTACACAAAATCCTTTTTCAATCCGCGATTTGTAAGATCTTCCCCGCTATAGCACGTCCTTTAGTTTTTTTTATTTATTTTTTTCTCATTTATTGTTTATTCCTCATTTTATTTAATACACATTTTTTTCTATAGTAATATTGGTAATATCTCATTTTTTTCTATAATGTTCTGATAAGTTTTTCTTTGCAATTTTTTTTAAAACACAAAAACGAATCTTGATAAATACAATTGTTCAAGCATGTCTTTAATTCTCATGAATTTAATTTTATGAAAAAAATTGTATTTGTCTAACAACTGAAATATACATATTTTCAAAGTTTTTATTCAGTGGAATGTCGTTGGCTTTAAATAGTTCTTATTCATTTTTTTTCAGTTATTTGCATTTTTCCACATTTTGGAACAGATATATTTAAAAAGAGATCAAGAGGAAACAAGTTATGTCCCTATGTTAGTTAAACTGAGATTCTTTGCAATCTCTGTTTTTATTTTTCAATTTTTAATTTACTAATTCTTTTTTTTTAATGCAGTTAATTTAGTAATTATTGTACTTGAATTCTTTTAATTCTTTCCCAATTTTTATCATTCCTCTTTAAATTAGTTACATTTTATTCTCATCAGTTGTTCAGAGGATAAGAAAACAGAAAAAAAATGCTTTTTTTTGAAAATTCTAATGTTTTTTATCATGAATTTATCATTTATATTTAACAAAATTATAAATACCATAAATATTTTCTCTTATATTTTAATATGCTAGGCATTAAAATCTAATAAATGGATAAATAGAATGTTTAAAAGAAAAAGGGTAGATCATTTTGAGAAATGTCCAACAAGCTCAAATTTTTGCTAAAAGTGCTTAAATAAAAAAATGTGAACTTTAATTTGAACATTTCACATAATTTTTTTCTCTATAATTTTTCAAACTATTAATAATTAATGAAAAATTAGACTTTAGTTATTTTCTAAATTTTCATTAATTATAGGATATCTTTTTTTTATAAATATGTTAAATTAACGTCTTGTCGACAATCACTAATTAAATGGATTAATTTGATTAATTCTTTTCTTCATCATTGAGTTTAGTAATCATTGTTTTTTTTTTACTTTTGTCATTAAATTTTTTTTCTGTGTAATGTATTAAGTGTATTTTTTCTTCTTTCTTTTTTTTTTAAATATGTAGTATTCTTATTAAGTACAGAAGAAATTTAATACGATAGTGATCTATCCATTCAAATTTACCACGTTTGTAGCTCTCCTTAATTGATAGCGTGAATGTGGTTATTGAGGTGATCATCGACAAGAGCCGCTGGTGCAGCTGCGGCTGGTGCTGGAGCCTGTGGCATTGCCATCTGTGGTGGAGCCATCATCACTTGAGGAGGAGCCTGTTGTTGTTCCGGCATGAATTTGGCTGATGTGAAAAAATTACATTTAGTAAACTAAAATTAGAATATTTTCAGTAACAGAATCCACAAGTTGATAAGTTGGTAAGGGAATTTTATTTTTTGTAATTTTGAAAAACTATTTGAATAAGCTATAAAATCATTATTGCAAATTTTAATGTGTCATTAGCAGGAGTTAATTGATTAATTTAACAAACTGTGGATTCTGTAATAAAACTACTTTTAAAATATAACATTTTAACATTAATTTCTGTTTTTTTTTTTAACACACAGAAAATAGAGATAAAACCTCCACAAGGAAGGATAATGCCCAACGCACAATAACAATTGTTTAGTAAACATGTTTTTGACATTTCAATGAGAGTGAGTGAGATCTAGATCTAGTCATCTCGCTCATTCTCATGGGAAATTTTGAAAACATGTTTATAAACAAAAGTTATTGTGCGCTGGTCATAACATTTCAACTCGTTATATTATTTATTTTTTGGTTGGTATTATTCAAAATTCCTTTATAATAATAATAAAATATTGTCAGAAAAGAAAATTATATCAGTCAATAGCATTTTCTATGATAGTAAAAATAGTCTATTTATTTGCTGATATTTGTTTATTGTAAAAGGTGTTAGAATTTTGCTTCGTGTTATTAATAAAATCTAAACTGACCTTCTATTCTTTAAAAGCCTTAAAGTTTTGGTCAAAGTTTATGTATGACATATTGTCGGTGAATGAGGTGAGGTGATTTATTGGACTGTTTTGGTCTTTTTACTGCTCGAACTCAAAGAAAGAGAAGTTATAGGGGAAGACTTTTAGTCTTCGCACATACTCTGGCTTCGAACGCTTCATATTTTTCCCATCTTATTTTAATGAGTCGGACTTAATAGCAATATAGGGGAAAGTACTCTCCCTTCTAACGTTCATGCCTTCGAATATTGTGACTTTTCTTTTAATTCTCCTCTATGGCAAATTTCATGAAATTTCACGTTTTCCCGCCTATTGTAGATGGAGACTACGGTGAAATTTCATGAAATCTGCCATTTATATCTATAAGACAGGCCTGAGCTAAAATAAAAGCCGAAGTGAATTTGGTGATGCCTGTTGAGATTCTTCAAAGTGCCGCGAAAATTCACTTAGAGAAAATGAGAGGTTTTTTAATGCGAAAATTGTTTAATTCATTAGACTTAAGTCATTTTCACAAGAAAATGCTTTTAATAATTTAGTTGAATACAGTTATTTGAGTTAATTGTGAATAATTGTCGATATTACAACAAAAACATTAGGATGACATTTTCAGCTGGAAGACTCATATTCCTTTGAGCTGTCCCAAAATTCAGGATAGGTTTGAGAAAAACCCTTTTGTACAACACTATTTTGGTTAATAAGGAATGCAAAAGTACATATTACAGGAAGGGACACAGCCTGCTAATAAGGATAAAATAGAGAAGAAAATATTTTGTCGCATTTCAGAGATTTTTTGCAACCGCAGCGCCGCCAGACGTTTGTCAAGTGAGTCATATGTGTCTCTATCTCTCTCTCACAGTTGAATTGCGCGCGATTTAAGAACTTTCCATTTGAAATGATATTTACATTTAATTTCTTTGTATTTCTGCAAGATTCAAGTAAAAGGGTGTGTAGTGAAGAGCTATCCGTCTTCCGACAAAGATATCAAGAAGACAATTCCTTTCCATTTGACTTGAACCGTGAATAAGCGGGATTAGTATTACCAGCACAGCTATCTGCAATTTCCTAGAATTATCAACACAAAATTTCCGATATTACACGACTTTTAACGAGCACAGGTTTGCGTCTCAGGTTTATTTAGAAAACGGCTTTTATTTAGATTTCTTTTCACTTTCGAATATCTTTTGCAGGTAATCGAAGTGAATATTTCATCTATAGACACCTGTCTGCCCTGCCTATAACCGTAAAACTTTTCGATATCGAATTATCAAACGTAAAAGTTTGTGAAAAAACCGACGGGGATAAATGGGATATGTGGGAAGCGGGTGAAATTTGAAATGGTCAACCAACAAATAGAGTAGACTCTCACTCAATCGGCTCTTTTTTAATCGGGCGAAAAATTTTGTTGATAATTTTCACGTTTAATTATGAAGCTAATTCGCTGTAGTTCTTCCTATTTTATCGGGATTCTTTATAATTGAGCGCCTTTTGTGGAATTTACAAAGGCTTTGACGCCCAAATCTATCGATAAACCGGATGACATTTTGCCCCAAATGCCCAATTGAGAGAGAGTCTACTGTAATGTCAAAAGACCAAAACCGTTCTGGACTCGGTGACCAGTGCGAACAAAGAAGGTGACCAGAGACACACCAGAAACACAGAAGTCCAGAAAAAATTGGAAAAGTGTTGTATTGTTGGAAAAATTTTATTGTTATCTGTTTGTAAAAATGCCCCCACATCCCCTATCCTGTGAATGACCAGACGTGAAAAGCTGACAAAACTCTGGAAATTCCCAGACTTACAAATAAGTGTGAAAAATGTTGTACAGAAGAAATGTTTGTTAGAGTAGAAAATAAAAAGGCTCTCTTTTTGCTCCACCCACTGATGAAGGCTTGGAGACCGAGCCGAAAGCTCTGGAAAGAGTTGATGTTTTCCTAGAGTATTTCCAAATCCCCCTATGAACTCCGGTTCCCGTATATCGTAAAAGTTAAACCATTCTGGAGAGACAAATTTTCAACTGATTTACTTAAATTTGAATTTTTTTTGAAAGGCCTTGAAACTTCGAATCCATCTGTATCGGTTATTTATCTTTATTTTTTTGTCTTTTTTTATTTTGTTTAAAAGCTTTTAAAATATCTGGAGTCTAAACAGGAAGAGATATCGACTTCCAGTCTTCAATGACCCACACAAGTCGATATTACTTAGGACAAAAAAATTTTCTGTTGCTCCTAACCGCCCTCCTTCCCTTCCAAAACCATATTTTTGGGTTTATTCGGAAACGTGTCAGAGATTTCTTTTTAGCACGAAAATTTAATTTACGGAGATCTCTATCTCGTGAGTTCGAGCATTTCGCAAAACCTAAGACACTTTGCCGTCTCTTTTTTATTATGATTTTCGAAGGCAAAATATTATTTAAACATATTTTACATTACAACAAAATAATCTAATTCTTATGTGATTTAAAAAATGTGGTAACAGAGCAAAAATGATTGTGTTTCACTCCCTCAACCCCATTATGTACTCCATGTAGTGTTTTTCATGAAATAGATTTGTGTAAACTAATTTTTCAATAAAAACCAGCTTTTATATATTTTACTATTTAAATTTTTAATAGCCAAAACTTACTTTATTAAATATAGAACAAAAAAATAAATAATAAAGTAATCTCCAACCAAACCTTACGATGTGCAAAGTTCTATCTCATTCAATTAAGTTTTAATTGTTCTTGTTGTATGTTTATGAAACGCCTTTGTATATTTATTTGAGAAATAAATAGTGAATGGTATTTTTCTGGTTTCTGAAATTATTCGTTCACGTTTACTATTGTACAATTATATGAGAAATGTTTGCCGTAGTGTATCAAAGTCCGTGATTAATATCTTGTACTTTAATATAAAATGTATTTGCAAATAATTGTCTCAAAGGTTCATTAACAAAAATGTATGTATATACATATATGAAAAAGCAAAAGCAAAAAAAAACTAAAAGGAAATTTTGTTATGTGTCTGTTGTCTTCCTTACTTTTCTTTTTTTTTTATAGAAATTTTTGTTTGTGTACACAAATTGTTAAACATACCAAAATTAATTGTGTAAAAAATACCCATATAACATATATTTTTACTAATTCAACAACAATCTCAAATTTTGTAAAATGTTTGCCTTGTTTCTGATTAAAGAGTTTATTTCGCCCAGAAGCTACAAGCTAGTACTATTTTGATTTACCGTGCAATTACACAAAAAAAATTAATAATACAAAGAAATATCAAATATACTCATGATAGGTGAAGAAAGACATCAGATATAGGACTTCATCAAAGTCACTTAAAAGCTTACAAAAATAAATTATAGTATACTTTCTGATGGCGTAAGAAAATAAATATACATCTAAGTGAGAGGGAAGTTATAGCGAAAGAAAATAAATAGAAATTGTTGAAATAATTTTTAAAAGAAAACATAAAATAATAATAAGAACATTTGGACATTAGAATAACTGAGAAATACCACATTTTTCACGACAATTATTTTTATACAGATAATTTCGAATAGTTTTACCGAACCTGATTAAGATTGTGAGATTGGTTTTTAGGCGAAAACTGATGATTTTTAATACATTGTTTTTAGCCGTCTACATGAAGTTTGCTAAAAAAAAAAGATGGGAGACAAAAGCATCAATTTGTGATTATTACTTTTTCTTTTGTTTCACATTTCCTCTTTTTATCACAGACGATATTTTGTTAGATTGCGAAATATTTTGAAAATGAAAAATACCGCGAAAAATGAGAATGACAGACTTTAATGCATTTTATCTTTACCATTTACATCTTATTTTCTATTTGTTGTATCATTTTTTGTCTACTCACCTACAATTATCGCGAGTATAACAAGTCCAATCACACCCATAATTATCATCATCTGCAAAAGAGAAGATATTATTTTCAATTTAAAATTACAAAAGAAGTAAATAAATTCAATTATCTCAGATCTCAGAAAATTCTTAAGTGGTGGAAATTGACTGAAAAGTACGTAGAGAGAGGTAAGGCTACTGAAAATGCTATTTTTCGCCTATTTCTAAAGAGAGCTGCAGACTAAACCTATCCTTAATTTAATTTTATAAATTTTATTCTATATTCTACTTTTTAATGTGCCTTTACTTCAATTCACCTAGCTTATAATCACAAAAAAATTTCATAAAAAATGTATGTCAAAGCGTCCCGGCTTTGTACAATGTTCGAACACATTACAATTGACGCTATAACTCAAAAGTCCTTTCTCATCATTCATCGTTTACCAGTTCACAACAGACTTATCCAACCGATTAAAAGATCGCCCAAAATAGCTTAGGAATAATACAATTTATTTTCTGTTTTTTTTGGTTCAGACTTGCCAGAAATTCCAAGACCTTTCCAACGCGCCTAAACATGACCCCATTCGGTTGAGAAATACACTCTAGAGTCTAGAGCCTTTATGACCTCTGACTTCAAAAAACTTATTAGGAATCATTCAACCGTATTTTGGCGCATAGACGAAATGTTCGCCTGAGCAACCTCAAAAACATATCCAAAATTTGAAATGATTTGCAGCGGAATGGGATGTGTGGGGGAAATTGAGGGGCATGTTAGCGATCCTTAAGCCGGCTTATGGGTGTACCCCGAAGGTCCCAAGTCGCTATACACGGTAAAAAATTTCGACACATATTTGTTCCAAAAATTATCTCGTCCAAGGACACCACAATTTTTGGCACAATTTTGTTCATTTTACAAGACTTAAAAAGATAATCAATATTAGTAACGAATTTGTTCCAAAACGTAGCTCGTCCACGGACACCGAAAATTTTTGGAATAAATTTGTATACCTTCTAGGAGGAGAAACAAAAAGATAACCCAATATTAGTAACGAATTTGTTCCAAAAAATAGCTCGTCTAGTATAAAATCGTATCCCTCCTCTCACATTCAGTCACCCGTCACCAACGAAGCGAGGAGGACGCCAAATCCGTGGCAATTTTCGTGCTACATAGTTTCACATTTTTAATTCAAGATTCCCCTTTCCCTCCTGCTGCTAGCACTTGCATATGATTTCGGCATGCACGCGTCTGTAACACTCTTAAGTTAATTCTTATTTAAAGTTCCTTATGAGCTTTCGCCACCGAAATCCATCTCGACTGAAGTATAGGCCTTAACTGTAAGACGAAATCTTTTACACGGTTTTGTTCCCGACAATGGGAACAAAAAGATTCCCTATATGAGTAAGAATTTCGTTCCAAAAATTACCTCGTCCACCGACACCGAAAATTTTTGGAACAAGTTACAGATGTAGGAATAATATTGTTATGAAGAAAATGTACTAATTTGATCCTGACAGTGGGAACAAAACAGCCGAGTGCAACAAATTCTATTCCAACTTTCAGGAATAAATTTGTATAAAACGAAATCAACTCAAATTTGTAGATATTCCACCGTAACAAAACGGTTCCAAGAGAAAACTAACAAAATTGTAACTATATTTCGTAACAAAACTGTAAAGAAAACTTTTTGGAACAAACAAATATCTTAACATTTTGTAATTGCTCATCTGAGATGCCAATAGTACAATATAAACGATATAAACCATTTTTTTTCAACTACTTATAAACATATTAGGTACAGATATTTGTGAAGAATGGTAACGCATTATGATTTTTAATTCCAGCGTATTATAATTGTTTTTCCACAAACTTCCCAGTCAACTTATAATTATCATGCTAATTTAGTTTTAGATGTTCTTAAAATATGCTACTATGTCAAAATATAAAAAATCGTTCCATTAAAATGACATTTTCCGTTTAATCTAAATAATAATTCTCACTCGAAATAGAAGAGGCCAACAAAGGTGACATCGCCGGGTGTCACTTTCGATTTTCGAGCAAAGCAAAATTTATTAATAACACGAATTATGACCTGGATCAGAATTTCTTCCTTCTATAGCTTCACACTACGTTTCGGGGATGTTTGTCCCCTTCTTCAGGTATTTAGATACTTGGGATAAATCGGGTCAAAGGGATTTTTTGCTACTACTTCACATAACCCAGAGCAAGTGAACACCATGATCGTCAAATACAATATCTCCATACCTGAAGAAGGGGACAAACATCCCCGAAACATAGTGTGAAGCTATAGAAGGAATAAATTCCGATCCAGGTCATAATCCGTGTTATTAAATTTCCATCAAGTATAACTGACCGAACACTTTCCAAAATTTATTAGTATGCTATCTCAAGAATAATTCAGGATATGCTTTTGAAAAAATATCGGTCTGATGGGATGTAAATGGCAGATGACGAAAAAACCTATACTTTTTTTCTTAATTTTTGCTGTTTTATTTTGTAGAATAAAAAAAGTAGAAGTAGAGTTTTCCATTCACTGTCTGTTAGTTAAGGATATTTTATTACTTTTTTCATTTGAAAGGTTATATTGTCTTTAAACCTTTTGATTTAATGTGTTCAAATTTTCTTGCAACTGATTTGCTTTTTTTTACAAAAAAAATGAAAAATTTAAAATACTTTTAAACCTAAAATGAATATTTTGATTTTATTACCGTTGATCAGTACCATTGAATACTTAGTCTTGTTGTTATTAAACTTTGTTTTAAAAAGAATTAAAATTTTATAATACTCCAAGGATCAGTTTAAGTTTAAGGATATTTTAAACTCAAAAATGCATGTCCTTCTTTTCGGGGAATAATATAGTATATTTCAATAGTATTGGTCAACATTAAAAAAAAACTCAAAGTTATATTTGAGTTTTAGAGCAGCAACAAAACTTTAATACATTTTCTGTAAAACTCGCAAAATTCTACTAAAGAGTCATTTGGAGGTGAGAGATCAGTTATAGTACGCTATTAAAAATCCAGGGTTTGCTTAATAACTATGGAGTTACTCAGTGCTTTAAGAAAAACAATCACCTTTAGATTCTGCAGCCAGAATTTTCGTTTCAATTTGCCAGCTTGTTGCTCAAATTGTGAAGCTCCTTGCTGGAGAGCATCAGCTCGGTCATCCAATTCAGACAGCTTCTGATCTCTCTCCAGAACTTTCTCCACATTCGTTTTCATTATGTCCACCACCTAAACAATACGGCATATCATTTAGCATTTTGCGGCTAATTTGTTTATATTTAATTAGTTGAAAAAAAAACAGACCTCATCTACTTGTGCCTGAGTCTGTTGAAGTCGTTTCTGTGCCGCAATCTGTTGGGGAGTTCTTGGTCCACCGACAATTCCATCTTCGTTGGGTTCACCGGCAGGTGCTGCAGGAGCGAGTCCATCGGGAGCAGCCCTAAAAAATACGAAATTGTAAAATATATTTAGTTTCCTGTTTCTGAAATGGTTTGTAATATGACTTGAATGAATCCATTGTGAAGATTAGGATTTAAAGGGATTAAGCATTAGTTTTTTTTTTGGATTTCGAGAGTTCTTTTTAGAAATCATCAACATAATTTTATAAAATTGTCTGACATATTGAACATAATATTTTTAGATTTATTACCTAAATTACTTTAAAAATAAACTTAACACACAAAAGAGCAGATAATTTTTTTTACAAAACCATTTTTATGAAACCAATATCAAGGAAAAGTTTTCCGGCAAGGTTTAATCAGATCTTATTCTTTGATTTGTGATATTGTGATCCTTTTCAAGCAAAAATATTGTATAAAGTTGAAATTTTATTTTATTCACAATGCAACCCCGCCGTTTTGATTTGTAATTTAAAGTCATATACCAATGTTTCAGATTTTTAATGGGTTAGGGCCTTGACAGATCTGAGGATTAGCCGAGTGACGGTTTAGCGTAATTTTATACGATATAATGGTTAAAATTCATTTCCATCATTTTCCATTAGGTCGTCTCTCGGCTTAAGTCGTAAGTCTGTCTAGGGCATTAGGCATTTAAAGGACTCTCACTTCAATAAAATGAAGTGGATAATTAACTCACAGTATATCGCAAGAATCCGTTTTTGATTATTTAAAAAAAAGTCATTAAATTAAATTAAAAAGTGTACTTAAATCCCACGTCTAATTTAATACATTTTCACTCGAGCTTTTACAATTTTATAATTTTAAAAGAAATTGTTTTTGTTATGTAATAAAAGAATCTCCATCAATTTATCATATAAATTGAATTTAACCCTGTACAAATAATATAAACTACATATCAGTCCTCTAGCAATTAAAGTTGAAAATTTTACTCTACTATTTTAAATTTAGTTAATATTTTTTAATTACAGTTTTTCTATGGGCTTTTGATAATTTGGTTTAATTAATTTTGTTAATGTTAATTCTGAAACAAGTATAAAAGTGTGCCGCTCCACCATCCGGAAGATTTTAATTCGGTTCAAGGATCTCCAGACTGTTGCTCAGAAGCCAGGTGACAAAAGAGATGTAAAAGAAAGTGCTTGAGCTTTTCGAGAAGCAACTCAATATTTCAAAGCTTGGTCCATGAAATCAAGAAGAGGAATGGTTTGATAACCAACAAAGCTCAAGCTGCGCCCTATCGGACCGACAAACACCGTCAAAATACTGAAACAAGGTCACGGATACTCAACGATCGTCTTTTCAAAGGATGCCAAGGCTATGGGAAAAATTTTTAACCCATCCTGCACTCCGGAAAATTAAGAAATACTGGGGAATTTTGAAGACAAATCTCAGGAAGAAGACTCAGACAACTGAAAACTTGCCTGATTTCGAGAGAAAGTGAAACAAAGCCCTCCGAGGCTGTGGAGACGTGTGTTTGTCAAGCCTTTAATGAGGGAAATTTAGAAAAAGGTGCCAGAATTCGACGAGAAGTCATTCGACTAAAAAAAACAAAGTCATAGAAAAATCCCAATAAAATTATCTTTCCGAAAATACATTTGTTATTTTTTCACATATACTGTGGTTAGGGGGAAGTGGGGCACCTTTGAAAATGGGATTTTTCACCTATGTTGAAATGGAACTGAGTCATATGGTAATGTAATTTACTGCTCAATCTGTTTGTGCAGCTAAATTATATCACTATAAGGCTAAATTTTATTAAAAAATAGGTAAAAAATCCCAATTTCAAAGGTACCCCACTTTCAAAGGTGCCCCACTTCCCCCTAACATGTGAGATCCATTTTTCATTCGGGAATTTTATCATCTACATCCTTTATTCACGAGTGAGGATGGATAGAGAACTCTCATCGCGCATCGGTCTGGCTTCTGCTGTAATAGTAAGCTTGACAGTAATGAGGAACGCCAAACTTAGTCATTAGGCTAAATTATCGGTTTTCAAATTCATTTCTATTTTCACCTGTGATGGAGATATTTGGGTAGTGATTGAAAGAATAAGATTGCAATCCAGGCAATTAAGGAAATCACTTGTCAAGATATAATGAGAAATGTAGGCGTTCGTAAGGGCCTCGACAGACCTGGGGATTAGTCGAGAGACGTCTTAGCAGCGTAATTATAATCGAAATAATGATTAAACAACATTTCCATAATTTTCCACTAAGTCGTCTCTCGGCTTAAGTCGTAAGTGTGTCTAGGGCATAAGGAACTGAGAGTCGAGAAATTCTTTCTTTGTATCGAGAGATCATAACTACGATGGTATTGATCATGTTCAGCGCATGAATGAAGAAAGAGTCCCCAGAAGAGCTATTTCCAGAAATTTCCCATAAATGAAAAGAGGCCACGATCTTGAGGATAACAAGATGTCTAAATTAGATTTAGAATTCTTACCAAGGGACATCTTACAATCAACCTCGAAGGTCAGTGGCACAGGATCGACAGTCGCGGACTCCCAACCTGGGTGTCCTAAGCCCACGACCCCGAAGGATAGGCGGTTGAAAATGAATAAATGAACAGAATTTTTATACGTAACATCAAGATACACATACCGTTCAGTACTTTAAGGGTAGAATGGTTATTGGTGACCAAAAGAATTTTTTATTATATAAACATAAAATTATTCTTTCCTATATTATAGTCCGAATTCGTTTTTTGAGAAAAAATGTTATCAGAAAAAGACGTATTTACTAAAATATTTATTTTCGTACCCACACAAATCTTTAGAAATATATAATTCGAAATCCCAGGTGAAATATAATTTCAAATAAGGGTAATGTGCTGGACACACCTACGACTTTCGAGAGACGGCTCAACGTAATTATAATCAAAATAATGATTAGACTACATTTCCATCAGTTTCCCATTAAGCCATCTCTCGGCTTAAGCCGTAAAGCTCTAGACAGACTTACGGCTCAAGCCAAGAGACGTATTACTGAAAAACTGATTATTTTGATTATAATTCCATTAAGTCGTCTCTTTGGCTTAAGCCCTAGGTCTGTCCAGTACATCAGTCTGTCTAGGACATGGGAAAGACCGTGGCAAAATTAGCTAGGATTTTTTAAAGAAATGCCGAATGGCAGTTACAGAAGAGCGTCTGCACTGAGAGAGATCCGAAAAAGTTAAAATAACACTCCGGAAATGTTTATTTTACCCTGCAGTATTGATCCGAAATCCGTGTAAATATTATGCTTTTTAGGTGTATTAGGGGTTAAAGTTACCCTTTTTCGTGTTAATTTTATCCTTAAAAAGGTGTAAAATTAACATTAAAAAATGTTGATATACTTGTACACCTAAAATGTTAAAGTTATGAAACTGCCAAAAGACTTATTAAAATCTAGAAGAATAAGGATCACAAAGCGACTTCGATCAATAGAAGACGCAATATCATAGTTAACTCTCAGAAGGGTTGTAGTAATACTATGACCTCTACGAAAGCCTAACTGAAAGCCACAAAGGAGCTTATTATCGTCCAAATGTTGTGAGATTTGCTCATGAAGAAGAAATTGAAATGCTTTGAATCAGTGGGATAAGTATTTCAGTGAATAGCGACGATGTTAATTAGTCTAAATATAAATAGTAGTTTGCTCAATATCCTTTCTAAGGGCCTTGACAGACATGAGGATTAGCCGAGAGACGGCTTAGCGTAATTATATTAGAAATAATGGTTAAACTACATTTCCATCATTTTCCACTAAGTCGTCTCTCGGCTTAAGTCGTATGTGTGTCTAAGGCATAAAGAAAACTATAGCATCTTACTGTCTAATTCTACCCCTGATCAGTTCTGCCCCGGTCTCTCTACGTATACGCAATCGGTTAAGTGGTAGAGGTAGAGCGTTCGGATCCCCGGTAAGTCAAAATAAATTTTATGAAAATAAAGGTATGCAAATTGCATCCAATGATGAGCCTGATAACAAATTGCACGGCTTGGGAATTGTACCAATCTAGAAAAATATACAAGCCTATAAATCTCGCTTCCAAAGAAACCTCAATGATATTAGTGACATGATGTTATTATAATTTTTCCAATGCATTTAAAAAGATTTAAATTGCTCAAGTATTTTAGTAACTTTAAAATATTATCTTATTGTGTAGGATTAGTCTTCACTGAAAATATGCATTTTCTGTCTGCGGACAACATGTTGGATGGTAGGGGAAGGTGGAAATGCTGGGAAAAGAATGGACGTCTATGAGGGAGACCGACAAAATGCTGCTGTTACTGACGCGATATGTGAGCGGATCGATAGGCATTAACAAGCGCATGCTCGAAAATTTTCATCCATAAGAAAATTCATTTCATTTACCAAATCAAGGGAATTCTTTTTCTCATGATTTTGTTTCAAAGTCTAATTGTCGAACGAATTTAATCTCTTCTATAATGAATATTTTAAAATATATATATAAGCCGGTATTTATTTGGCAAATGACTATCTTAGTAATTCTTCATTTTCTAATCTAGAATCATCATAGTACAATTGCCAAATGGAGGTCGCACAGACTTTCACAAATGAAAAAATATATTGTCAAATATAGACTAATTTGCATACTTTACTCAATTTGCAGAATCTTTCCGGCCAATAATGATTAAGTGATTGAGGTGAAATTCTAAAAACAATTTACTCGCTCATTCATGGAAAAATGAGCTTATTCCTTATTTTCGCGTGATTCGCTATAGATTTCATTCATAAAATCACAATGAATTGCCGAGAACGGAAAATTCCTGGTTAAGAAGTATTTTTTTATAAGAACGCTCAATCAATTATTTTTAAGAAAAAATGTAAGTTTCTAAGTTTAAAATTAAGTTCTGGGTTAATTCATTTTCAATATGAACATTAATTTTTAGATTTATGGAAAGCACTTCATAAATGCCCACAATTAATCAAATAATAAACCAATATTTGTAATATATTTTCCTCTTTGAAAAAAAAAAGTAAAACAAAATAGTTAGAATTTGTGTAAAATGAAATAGAACAGAAGGTCAAAGGTGAAACTTGTGAGTTATTAAAAAAAACATGTACGGTAGTTTTCAATTTCTTTTACGAGTGTAAATCATAAATCATAAAGAAAAAGTTATAAAAAAAACTATATTTTTTTAAAGATAAGTCACAAAGGCAGAAGAGAGAACGCTACGCCCTCCGGCCTCGTTGATTTCATATCAAGAAAAAATCAATAGTTTACCATCACTTCAAGAATACATACATTAATTATAGTGTAATATTTTTGGTAATATATTAGAGATTAAGAAAAATTAAACATTTTAAATAAAAATTCAGTAATAAGAGATTATGGAAGAATGTCAAAAGTGGGTGGATGTTAAAAATGGAAAAGTTGAAGAAAATCAATAATTGAGGACATTTTCAACTTACATGTTTCCCTATATTCCACTAGTCCACAGTTTATTGATGAAGGTAAAATATATCCTATAGTGATAATATGTTAATTTTATTTAAAGTTTTCGCTGTATTAACGCAGATTCAAGGAAAAAATCACAAAACACTTCCTTTTTCTTTTTTTTATTTCCACACTATATCCTTTATGTACAAGGACTTGCACAATAACTCAATGGACGTGAATCACACTTTCTTTTTTATTCACAATTTTCACCAACACACAAATTCATCCCAACTGCAACAGGATTGCAGCAATAGTAAAAATTCCTTATAAAATTTGATAATTTTTACTTTTTTCAACCCGGAATCAATTTTATTGCGGATGGGACATGCGAATGTACATAGAAATAGCAAGAGACTGAAAGGAAAATGGAAACAGCTAGGAAAATTTTTCAAGCTGTTCTCAAAATGGGTTCTATTTTCATCACAGGTGGCGTATACAATTCAATATGTGCTCATGCTCAGTAAGATGCTAGATTTTCCCTTTTTGAAATTGGGGGAAATTGTATTTGTATTCAATCATTTTAAAAGTTTAAGACATTTTTGCATTTGTAAAAATGCAGGAAAATGATTTAATGGAAAATACAATTTTGCAATATCTATTAACGAAATCTAACTTTTGTTAATCAGATTTACAAAACGTTGTTAAAAATATAGACTGAAATTTAGATTTCACGTTCAACTCTGTAAATTCAAGTTTGTTGAAAAGGTACTCTAAATTCGATTTATTTGAGTTTCAATGTGCTAGGTAAATTTTTGCTTAACGGTGCACCAATGCAAAATCTATCGGTTCAGGGTATTTTTGTCAAAATTTTAGTACTACGAGGAAGTAGGAGGGCACCTTAAATTCTGGCAGTTTTAAAATAGAGCTTATTTTCCTATTTTTAAACTAAACTAAATCTTTTCATGATATCGTAAGGCTATAATATAATTACATCATGATAGAGCTTAATTCCGTTTAAAAATAGGAGAAAAAGCCCAATTTCAAAAAGCAGCTCCAATTCAATGCTGCCCCACTCCTCTCTATAGTAAAAATTTTTAGTTGTCGACTCTCACTCAATCGGCTCTTTTTCAATCGGGCGACAAATTTTGTTGACAATTTTCACGTTTAATTATGAAGCTAATTCGCTCAAATTCGCTGTAGTTCCTCTTATTTTATCATGATTCTTTATAATTGAGCGCTTTTTGTGGAATTTACAAAGGCTTTGTCGCCCAAATCTACCGATAAACCGGATGACATTTTGCCCCATATTCCCGATTGAGAGAGAGTCTACTGTAATTCTACATGTAATTAACACATTATTTTTCCATTAAAAAAGATGGTAAAAGGTTCCAGCTTTGCGGAGTGCTCGAACTCACGAAAAAAGATCTTCGTGAAGTAACTTTCGCAGGGTTTTTGGGTGAATACAGTTTACTATCAATTAAATGATCCATATAATAAAAATATTCCGAAGTAGAAAATTGCTTAAGTAGAGCACATTTTGGAATGTTTTGTCAGGAGTTAACATTTACAAGTAAAAAAGGAAACTCGAAAAAGTTATATTATTTATGGGTACTTTACCCATTCATTGCCGATTAAAGCAAATGCAGTCGGGTTAGAAATTTGAACACCTTTCAAATAATCCAAATTTAAGCAAATCGGTTGAGAAAGAGGAACTCCAAATATGGTTTACTTTGTGGAAATTCGAAATCGAAATGTTTTTCGAACATAGGTTAAGGACGAAAATATTCAACTCCCAAAACATATTCGAAAATAAAAAAATGAGCCGTTCTCGAAGTAAACCAAAAAACACATGGTTTAGAAAGGGAAGCACAGGGGTAAAGGACGAAAGAAAAAAGGCTGTCTTAGATAATATTGACTTATAGGGGAATCATCGAAGACCGGAAATCGTTATC